>NC_073693.1:285212166-285246166 GCF_029784155.1 Uranotaenia lowii | reverse complement strand
TTTTGATTTTATCAAGAGAGCTAATTGTTTGCGAGCTTCGGAAAAAATAAATAAATTGAGATTTTGAAATTTCATTTTTAACTATCAGAAAAAATTTTTAATTACAAACCAAATATTGTCTATTTGATACTCAGGCTTTCAAACAAAGAAAACAGATTTTAAAAATTCAAACAATAGGCTGAGTTATTGATGGTAATGTGCAAAAATTAATTGTTTGTCAAAGTTACCCCCGTTTTACGGTACTTTTTCTCCCATCTGTTTATTTACATTTGACAATTCGCTTCGAAATAAAACGTTCTGATTAGTATTCTATTTCACTCTAATTTACTTATCAAGCATCAATGGATATTTGATCAGTTTTAGTTAATGAACTATTCGAAGAGGTGATACAACTTTGAAAGCTATTTTTCACCGTGTTATAACAATTAAGGTTTATTGAATTATTAAAAGTATATTAAAATCTTTAACTTTGACTTGTAGCAGTGTAGCACCCTATAGCGTATAGAATTCCAAAAAACAAACTGAGCTAAAAGACCGAGAGGTGTCAGATTATAAATTAATGTACCTACGTTAAAAATCAGCACTGAAAATGAAATCAATAAAAACCAGAGCAATCACCTCTAAACGATTCCATCGTCTCGGTGTAATCGTCGTTGCTCGTCTGGTTTCAATTCCCCAGAAACGGCTGTTAAAGTGTTCAATATTATAACAGGTAACATCGACATAAAGTCAATAGCCTCTTCCGCAGTTTCAGTTTTGCATGGAGCATGCAGCAGCAGATTTGATGAGCAAAAAAACGGTATTCAGCTTCCGAAGACTGAATGCTGCAAGGCGCTTCACATCTTTTAGCGTTCAAAGTTGGAGTTGGATCCAGAGGCCAATAAACTGATCAGCAGTCTGTCAGAACTCGTTTGCAGGCACCATCAATAATGCACAGTTAATTGGTGGCACCTCCTCCTCGTTGCTGCTCCATCTTTGGCAGCATCTGATCCAAACTAACCCGTCGGAACCCTGAATTATATCAATTAAATCGATAGAAACCTACATTGAGAAGCGCTAAACATCCAGAAACCTGATCGATTGGGATACACTTTTTTTTCCTTCTGGCTCCCGAGATATGTATTCAGCTAATAGGCCCGAGAGAGGCCCCCACAAATAGTGGTTTCAATTGAAAGTTTAGAGGAACTCGATCACGGGAAGCCAGCAAACCTGCCTCGAAGATTCAGATCCAGCTTCAGTTTCATTTTTCCGCTTCGCTCTCGATGCCGCATCTAATGGCCATTAGTTATCAATTAATGTATCGCAAATAGTAATAATTTGCCGCACCCTTAACAGCCGTCATCATCTTCGAGTGGACGGATACGCTCGAGGCGCCCCCGAAGCTAATACTTTAAGGCTTCGAGCCTTTCAGGCTGCAAGGCTTTAAGACGTGCTCTCGGCCAGAGTTTATGTGACAGCCCATCATAACACGATAAAATACAATAAATCATAAACATAGGCCTTGATGTAGTGCAGCTGTGATGTTGATAATCCCCGCAGATAGTGCCTGAGATGAAAGTATGATTTAACACGTTTCTGTTGTTGCTGTCTGCTGCCTACCGGAGGGGAAAATCTTGCCCCTAGGATTGGATTTAACTAAGGAAACGCTGTTTGAAATTACCCTTTTCTTGTAGTTTTTTATTTGAATCTTTGATAGTGAGAAACAGTACACTTATAATAAACGATCAAATACAGCTGGTGCACATCCTATATCTATTATATGGTGTAAAACCTACACAGTTTAAGCTTCAAAGTTTATTGTGTAGTGTAGTCATGTACTACTAGTTGAATGGACGCCAAAATGACAATGCCTCACTTTTCTATTTTCTTATCTTATTTTGATCGCAACTAGGATATATTCTGTTCAAATCAATGTATTCGATCAAATAAGAATGATTTTGAATCATGAAAAAAACTTACCTTTTATTCGAATAAAAGCAATATAAAAGGAATCAATGGATGGATAAGGTTCTGAATTAAGTGTTTTAGGTTAGTCCATATTTTTGCCAACATTTTCCCTATTAATATTCCTCTGCGAACAAAGGAAGTGGAAATGTTCTTGTCGAAAACTCAAACTTTAGGAGTCAAAAAGTTAAATTTAATGTCAAAAACTAGACCATCGAGACCATATTTAAGATGAAAAACTTTAGTCAATTAACTTTGTTTTATGTTTTTTTTCTGACAAAACATGCAAGAAATGTCGAAAACTTGGTAAAAACCCTACAAGAAAAAAGAAAAAAGGAAAAAAAAGATATTGCATGGTTGGTAAATATAATGTACACTATGCTCCTTAAGCATTCTTGGCTCTTAAAACATATCCTTGATCGATTTTTTTTTTAAACTTCAACAGAACATTATTTGTTATTTGTTTATTTTCATCAACAGATCACATATTGATCCAAATGATAGGTTTAAAATTAAAGACAAACTACAATTACACGGAATTTACTCTATACTATACTTAAAGCACTAATTCTTTTTCGGAATAATTCCCTCAAAACGTCAAAATCAAAATGATCGGAGAAGCGTTTAAACGTCCTTATTGCACCAATTAGCGCTGTATTAGCTCCGTAGTTATTCTGTCGGAGAGATTACGATTCCTCAAGCCTCGGGATCGCACGCTGAGTTGGAGTGCTTCTAGCAGTGCAGGGCATTCGGTTCTAGACGAAAGCAGATCGGCAACAATAGAGGCCCGTGTTGCGGTCCGGCGGGCCTGCAGCGTGTCGATGTCGATAAGGCGGCAGCGGCTTTCGTAGCTGGGGAGTCGGAACGGGTCTTGCCAGTTCAGGTTCCGGAGAGCGAAGCGCAAAAACGCCTCTGGATGGCTTCGATACGCTCCGAGCCATTTTGGTAGTAGGGGCACCATACAGCCGAGGCATATTCGAGGGACGATCGAACCAAGCTGCAGTAAAGACTCTTGAGACAATAAATATCCTTAAAGTCTTTTGTTATGCGGAATAAAAGACCCAGGCATCTGGAAGCTTTATCAACGATGTAGTTTGTGTGGATCTTGAAATCCAGCCGTTTGTCCAGGATCACACCAAGGTCTTTCACATGCTCAACTCGAGCAATTGCCTCATGTCCAAGAAATTAATCAGCCGATAGCGGTAGCCGCTTGCGTGAAAACGAAAGTACCGTACATTTCTTGTGATTCAAGGGAAGGCAATTGACATCACACCAGGCGGCGAAGATGTTAAACTGGCTCTGCAAGACGTTGACATCATCGGGGCTGTTGGTCGATTGAAACAATTTCAAGTCGTCAGCATACGCCAGTTTTGGTCCATCGAGAGGCAGCAGCACGTCGTTGAAGTAGATCAGGAATATGATGGGTCCTAGGTGGCTCCTTGAGTTACTCCAGAAGAGACAGGGAATTGATTGGAAAATGATTCACCTGATCGTACAAAAAGTTTCCGTCCTACCAGGTAGCTATGGAACCATTCCAGTAAAGAGCCGCAAATACCGATACGATCTAGTTTGGCTATGGCTATTTTGTGGTTTACCTTGTCGAAAGCTGCGTTCAGGTCGGTGTAGATTACGTCGGTTTGAGATCCAATGGCAAAACTGTCTTGCACGGAAGATGTGAACGTCAACAGGTTTGTTGTCGTAGAGCGCTTGGGCATGAATCCATGTTGTTCGTTAGAGAAATAAAAATTGCAATACGAGAAAAATGGATCTAATACAACCAGCTCAAACAGTTTGGTGATCGCACGTAGGGCAGAAATACCGCGATAATTGTTAACGTTCCTCCTGTCACCTTTTTTGTAGACCGGAAACATGTAAGCCTCTTTCCAAATGGAAGGGAACGTGGATTCCGTGAGCGATGATTGGAAGATTCGTTTTATAGGACAGCATATGTGATATATAGCGTTTTAGAAAAGTCGCTGGAATGCCATCCGGACCTGCAGAAACACTGGATTTCAGCTCAACAATCGCCTTCAAGACGGTATCGTCATCGATTACGATGTGATGAAAGGAAGTGCTCTGACGTGGGACGTTACTAGCCGCCATAGTCAACTGGTCCGTGGATATTGAACCAGAATCAAAAGTACTACGGAATTTGTCAGCAAAGAGGTTACAAATATTAAGGTCCGAGGTCGCCGACTTGTCTCCAAAAACATGTAGGGGAAAAGTTCATATAACGCCCCATGTGGCTAATACGCGCCACCCTTGTTTTGAAGAATCTGAAGCATTTTAAGCCTGCAAAATATTACCAATTTGTTCTAAATGCTGTGATTAGTCATGGCAAGTATGAATTTTTCCTTAAAATGCTCCTGTTTCGTGATAATTTCACAATTTAGGTTTTTCTTCATTTCGATCTAATTTTTAAAACACTTTCAATAAAGTGTCACCAAGCAGAGGAAAACGAATAAGACAATATTTTCTGACACATCGATAGTGGAGAATCTAAACTACGATTTAATGCTAAAAAATTATACCGAACTTGCTCTGGTATGCTTTTTATGGGTATGTTTTATCACGGCCCATGCGCTCGTTATAACGCGCCAATCGTAGTAGGCTGAAAATAGCTTTAATTTTTCAAAAAGACCAATTTTCATTAAAAATGAACAAAAAGTCTAAAACCTTATTTTAAGCGTTAATTCATCCCAAAAAATCTACTTTTATTTTTTTTTTAAATTTTGATTAGTCCATTTTGATTTTATTTTCATTCAAAGTGTCTGTAAGTATTGGTGTGTTTTCGGTCTTCGGCTGCTTTCGGGTGTGTTCGGCTGCTAGGCGCGTATTGAATACACGGCGGCGCGTATTTGCAACACAGTTTTGTTCTGTGGCTTTGAATAAGGTTTCACGTTTTTGAAGCAACTATAGCAATTTGAGTAATAAAAAATCATAGGTATTTATAGAAAACAATTTTCTTCAGCGATTGCACCCATTTTTAACACAATTTGTACGTGGAACACATAGAAAATCAGCAATTCGCTTAGGTGGCGCATAATAGGGCATGTTCCCCTAGGACGGTAAGCCCGATTCTTTCCGTTGGTCCTTAATGAAAAACGATTTGGGTCTAGTTTTAAAACCACGCTGAACCCGGACAAGGTAGCCCTGGCAACAACGCGTGCATACTTTTTTATAAGCTGCGTTAAGTTTGCGATATTGGTTTTTGGCGTGGAGAAACTTGTGCCTCAAGTAGTAGCGGAGGGCTTTGTTCTTAAGTGCTTTCATTTGTCGCAACTCTTTCGTGACCCAGCGACCACGTAGATCAGAGGCTGCTGAGCGTTTTGGTACGTGACGATCGATGATGTAGTTGATGATATGGGAAAACTTCATAGCAGCGGCGCACACAGGGGTAAAATATGAAAAAGGCGATCAAAACTATTTTCCGCCGAAACTGTGCGTTTTAGACCTATAGTGTCTTCGAGACAAATGACCAACATTACAAGGGCTAAAAAATTAGTTTTTTGAAAAATTGATTAATCCACCTAGTAGTGAGTTAGAAAAACTAACTTTTTTAATATTCTTTTTAGAGCTGTATTGTCTGAGAAAAGTTTTTAGCTTGTACCAATTCTAGCAACTTTGCTAAAGAAGTCATAGCAGTAACATTAATCGTTTCAAAGTTATGACAATTTTTAGAAAAATAACACCAATTTTCAGTTTTTTCAACATAACTTTTTTGCGCGTTATTTTCCATTTAAAATATGTTCTAGGGAGTTTTGAAGACAGAAAAGTTGTACACTTTTGCTGAATATACTGTATAGAAATTTTGAAGTTTAAACGAGATATCTTAAAAACACTTAACAAATGTTGGTTTTACGAGATGTCGACTGTATGTTTGTTATGTATATTTATTTCCGGCAAATCAGTCTTATTATGTTTAACAAACGAAGTTTATTTTTAAACCGACGTTTCGATGTCGTATGACATCATCTTCAGGGGTTCTACAATTATTTATGTGTAATTATAAAATTTGTGTGTGATGTTCGCTTATTTTTAACTCTACTTACAAAAATTGTCGTTGTTATTGCTTTTGGAAAAAGCGTACTGTTTGAATTTGTCCGTCACTAGTTTCACTGTGAAAATTGATAAAACTAAGTAAAGGCGTCTAGAATTTAAATTTAAATTTGAAATCTCACCGGTTATTTATATAAAACCCGATTTAATACACTTATCAGTGGATTGGAGGCTTTCTTACAGAGTGTCAATTATCTTTGGAAATAAATGACACAATAATGGATTTCTTATTTCTGAATTATTTATTATTAATCTATAAAAAAGATTATGATAAAAGAAAATCGATAGCAAAAATTACTAAACTCAATATAAAAAAAGGTGCCCAGTACGTTTTTTGGAGGATAAACGAACTTCAACGAGTTCATTTATAATCCAAATAATTCAAACTGTTAAAGTTTGAGAGCCACATATCTCGACGCTCACTAGTGGTCAAGGGGTTAACCTTCTAAACTCTCATGCTAGATGGCGTGGGATCGATTCTCTGCTGTTTTATGAAATTTTTGTCAAATTTTTGATCGCCTTTGTAATTAATTTAGCGATTGCTGGCTACTGCTGCTGAGCAAATGGCTACCTTTTTTGGAGCCAACGTAAGCATGATATGTTCTATGAAATAGAAAAATTTTAAACAATTTTGTTTTTTTTTGGTTTTGAAATAAGTCCTACAGGAAAAAAAATGCAATTTTTTGATACTAAATTCATCAAAATCGTGAAACCTAGAATAGGAGTTAATGTGTTAAGAACGTTTTTATGGAACATACAAATTCCCGGACATCATCGTAACTCGTCGAGCTGAGTCGATTGGTACCTTTAAAGTGGGGTCTTGGACCCTTAATTAATGATATCCCCAACTGACCGTTCCCTATGCCTTTCTGTAAGAAAGCCAAAAAACCTACCGATCATAAGATAAAAAAAACATGTGGTATCGTTGCTTGTTCAAAACCACCATTATGGAAATGCCATTTGCTGTGATGGGACCGACAAACAGAAAATCCGCCAAGACACCGGGATGAATTTATCTATCAAAATGCTTCAAGCTCTTTCAGTTTGAACATCGTTACTTTAAGCGTTCACTGGTGGTCTAGTGGTTAGCTCTCTGGTCTAGCACGTTTCAGGGCGTGAGATCATATCTCTGCACTAGTTTGATGTTTTTTTGTCAAATTTTTGATCGCCTCGTGATTAATTTAGCGATTGCTGGCTACTGCTGCTGAGCTAATGGCTACCTTTTTTGGAGCCGACATAAGCAAGATATTTACTATGGAATAGACAAATTTTAAACAATTTTGTTTTTTTTGGTTTTGAGCTACGACCTACAGGAAAAAAAATCCAATTTTTCGATACTAATTTCATTAAAATCGTGAAACCTAGAATAGGAGTTAATGTGTTAAGAACGTTTTTATCGAACATACAAATAAACGGACATCATCGTAACTCGTCGAGCTGAGTCGATTGGTACCTATAAAGTGGGGTCTTGGACCCTTAATTAATGATATCCCCAACTGACCGTTCCCTATGCCTTTCTGTAAGAAAGCCAAAAAGGTTGGGTGAATTTAGGCGGTAGAGTTTTGTATAACTGTTGTTTCAACTGTGTTCTTTCTATCTTTTTTATGGTTAGTTTTCTTGTAGTTTGACTTGTGTAAAATGTCCAAAATTGAAGCAAATATTGTGTTCAAGTTTTTTACATCGGTTCTTTGGTTCACAGTGTGTGGTGTATTGAATATGTGGCACATTTCCAAAAAATTTAGAGTGTGTTTGTTAAAACTGGAATCTAGTATGCATGTCTTATCGAGATTGAATGTGTGTTAAACATAATAAGACTGATTTGCCGGAAATAAATATATATTACACTTAACAAAAATAGTCATTTTGAACTGGTTATATCTCCTGAGTTCGGACGAGTTCGGTTACATATTTTACAGTTTTGCAATTAGAAAAGTATCGCATTTCAAACAATGTACAATTCAAAGTGGCCAATTGTGACCTTCATAGTGTAAATGTCAATAGAAGTGAGCCGAAAGTGAAGTTTTTATACTAATTTGAGCATAACTATTACTATTTGGCTGCAACATGTAGGATTCCTAACAGTAGGCCTACTTGAACCACTTGGACTTGAGATGGTAGAGGCTCAAACTAATATAAAAACTTCATTTTTATTTCACTTCTATTGACATTTACACTATGAGGATCAAAATTGGCCACTTTGAATCGTATATTGTTTGAAAGGCGATACTTTTCTGATTGCAAAACTGTAAAATATGTAACCGAACTCGTCCGAACTCAGAAGATATAACCAGTTCAAAATGACTATTTTTGTTAAGTATTTTTAAGATATTTCGTTTAAACTTGAAAATTTCTATACAGTATATTCAGCAAAAGTGTACAACTTTTCTGTCTTCAAAACTCCCTAGAACATATTTTAAATGGAAAATAACGCGCAAAAAAGTTATGTTGAAAAAACTGAAAATTGGTGTTATTTTTCTAAAAATTGTCATAACTTTGAAACGATTAATGTTACTGCTATGACTTCTTAAGCAAAGTTGCTAGACTTGGTACAAGCTAAAAACTTTTCTCAGACAATACAGCTCTTAAATGAATATTAAAAAAGTGAGTTTCTCAAACTCACTACTAGGTGGATTAATCAATTTTTCAAAAAACTAATTTTTTAGCCCTTGTAATGTTGGTCATTTGTCTCGAAGACACTATAGGTCAAAAACGAACAGTTTCGGCAGAAAACAGTTTTGATCGCCTTTTTCATGTTTTACCCCTGTGTGCGCGGCGTTTGGATCGGAAGATTCGAGTTCAGAATTCCAGTCGATGGCGTCAAGCGTTTGTGAAATAGCGACAAAATCGGCTTTCTTAAAATTGAGAAAAAAGGATGCCGGCTTCTTGATAGGAGTCACAACTTCAGAGATTTCAAGCGAAAGCAGCAGTGCCGGGTGGTGAGGAACAAGCTTAACCAGAGGCGCAGGAGCCAGTTCAATCGTAGCCAATTGGGATCCGTCGTTAACAAAACAGAGATCGAGCAAGCGACCATTCTCATTCTCGACGCTGTTAATTTGTCGGAGAGTTGCTGTGCTGAGTGGGTCGAGGATCAAACTAGAGGGCGTAGTAAATGAAGATCTCGCTGGATCAGCAAGCAAAAAACCGCACTGAGAGAAACACCATTTAAGTCTGGGCAGGTTGAAGTCGCCAATAATAAGAATGTCGTCCTCGGGAACAGTATGGGAACACAACCGGGAAAGGTCGCCGGTAAACGACTCTGCGAAGACCGCGCTTTTGGCACGATCAGGAGGTAGGTATAAAACCCCAACGAAGAGCTTTCGAGTACCCAGATCGATACGGATCCACACTAATTCCTGATCGTTCCATGATTCGTCGTCGATTGGAGTGGCTGAAAGACCGGATCGGATGGCAATCAGAACACCCCCGCCGGTGGATTAAGTACTGTTGTGAGGACCTCGGTCACGCCGGAACACTGTGTAGTCGGAGCTAAAAACCTGACTGGTGAGGCTTCTGTCGTTCAGCCAGGTTTCGGTGAAAGCCACAATATCGTAGCTGGTGCATGAGGTGGCTAGCAGATATTCGTTGACGCAGGAGTTGATACCGCCGACATTTTGGTAGTAGATATTTAGTTGATCTCGTGACCTGACAGACGCACCGGATCGTCGTTCACTGGAACGGAAAAATCTATCACGGATGGGAAGGTCGACGAAAGTTGAATACTTTCCTGTCAGTGCAGGCTGGAGAACCTCATCGCCGCAATCGAACTCGGAGCCGGGACGACTGATGTCGCTGGCTGGAATCAGCGCGACTGAGTCGAAGGGCTTCGAGGTCTCCGTAAAACCTGACTCGTTGCGTCCCGGTGAAGAAGCCCGTGAAGAGGCGTGGAATTGGTGATGTTCATGGAAGTTAACACGACAGCTGTTGAAAGGTTCGGATGACGAGAAACTCGAGAGTCTTATGTGGTTGCTTGAAGTCGAGGCTATTATAGAAGACTCGTTGTCCATTCTCGGTAAACCATAGGTAGAGGCGTTCAGTGAATTAGTGCCACACGAGGTTCAGAACTACCAGGAGTCTCCGTGGATGGCTCAACTAGTGAGAAAATGACAGCAGGAGTTAAAGGGTTTTTTGAACCAGAATCCTCGAATTCTCGGAATAATATTCCAGCAGGCCAAGTCTTTGGGGAAAGCGCAGTGTCTTTCAACTTAGGATCCACCCCAACTTTGAAAGAAACTGATCTGAGCGTGGAAACATCAGCATTCTTTCGAACCAGGGCATGAACTTCAGCTGATTCGCATTGGAGACATTCCATTACGAACTCTTCGATATCTTTGTCCGTAACACTATTTTGCAATCGAGCCAGTTAGATCCAAAACTTTCTTTCGCGAGGAGCAACCGTCGCAATAGTTTTTTACGGTAGTTTTTCTTCTGGTACCCAAACAAGGGGCTACAGTTGGGTTTTCAATTCAGCGCCTCTTGTTCGAGGGAGTGCCTAGTCCTACCAGGCATCAGGGACGCGAGGAGAAAGGTTAATGTTAGGGCGAACGTTTATAATTTTATCAAGCTTCAAGTTGGTCGCAGCAATTTCAGACTTCATATCAGCAACTAACGAAGCCTGGCTCTTCCGCATGTCCGCAATAAGAGTTTCGTAGCTGTCCAAAGATCGACGAAAAGCAGCATTTTTTAGAAGTTTGCAACACTCGTCACAAACTCAGAGCAGATTTCTGTTGTCAGCCTTCGACTTGAGGTGCGACGAAAGCCACCCCGCACACCCCAAAGTTGTGCTGAAAATATGCTTAAGTCTTTAAGTTAAATCTTTTCAAACGTGTTTGAAAATTCTCAGTAAAAATGAAAAAAAACGTCACTTCATGTTATGATTTATAATTAACAGATTGATTTCAAATGAATAATTTAGAACTATTTCAAATTTTTACTTTTCTAAATTTCGACAAAATAAAAGACCTCTGACTTCAAATCTATATAAAAAATATCCATTCAAAATTCAAATTCAGATATAATGCTTAAAAAGAGCTATTTAATTTGAAAATAATTCCATGGACATTTATCAAATTCGAAGTAATTGATTTTACTGTTTTATTCCGAATCAGACCTATGCGAATTAAATTGAAGGGTTTTCAAAAGCTAGAAATAATGTCACTCCAAAAAATGCACAATAAATAAGGAAATTGATTTAAAAAAGTACTTTTTTAACTAATGAGTATTACATAAAGTAGAAGAAATATTTTTTTAAGCCATTCTAAATAAATCAGAATCAAAGTTTCGAATCAATTATCTTTCCTTATTATTCAAAATGATGTTCCTCAATCTTAACTAGATATTTGCACAAAATTAAATGCTAAGCAGCCAAGTCTACAAATTAAACATCCATATTTCCAAAAACCCAAAAAGGAATGTGAACTAAAATTTTGAATTTTGAAAAACGCAGTATGTCGGCAAAAAGCATGTATCTATCCAAAAATAGTCATTTTTGCTTCAGAAACAAGCCAACTTTAACATTTTTCAAGCTAATTTACCCAAAGCTCGTCTTAATTAACTTTTTTTTTTCATTTTCAATTGAAGGATTTTTCCACTCTGCTGTAGTTTGAAGAAATATTTAATTTCTTTATTGTGAGTTCTTGATTAGGAAAAAATCCATTATGAACTCGAGAGAATTTTCCCTAAACGCATACCTACTAACTTGATAATGATGATTCAATTTAATTTAAAACAAAGAAAAAATTTAGTTTCTTTTCAAGAGAACTAGTGATCAAAATAAATTGTCAACATAAAAGGGTAAAAAAGTTCATATTTGAAGTTCACAGTGAAAACTTCATATATTTAAAAAAAAAACAACATGTTCAATTCATCGTTGAAAGCTTTTACTTCCAAAGTACAGATTGGGAAAGAGATGAATTTAGAATGATCAATAAGAAACTGATAAGGAATCCGAAGTTTGGTTGGAAATATTGACAGCACAAAGCAAATACTAATTAAATTAACGTTATGCATAAAAATTCAGCATTAGATTGCTACTTTGAATAATTTTCCGAACTTTTCATAGATTAAAAAAATCATGAACACTTCATAAAAGAATATTTAAAGTAATAAAAATAAGTAAAACGTTTAAAATATTTCAAGCGCAAGTTTTATAGTTTCAAATTTAAAACTCTGCGTATTTTGTAGCAGTCAATTGAAAAAGAGTCCTAGAAAATACAAAAGGTAGAAACTTTGTTTTCCTTCTTTAAAAATTTAGACTTAAAGGCTTATTATCTTTTCAAAACAAAAAAAATCAGAGTTAAAAAACAATGAGAAATTAATTGAAATTAAAGAAAATTAAACAGTTTGACTTTAAATTTCGATAAATTTATGTAAAAATAATAAAAAAAAATACGACAAGATTAAAAACATATGTTTAGTTATGATGACCTGGAGTTTATAAGTTTAAAGATGAAAAAGTTTTAAGAGAGAAGAAACATTGGTAACTAATGCTCTTACAAATCAATATGAAAGTAATTTAGAAATGATTCCTTATTTGTCTTTATACTTCATTTAGTTTAGAAATAGTGATGATTATAATGAATGATCTAAAAATGAATGATATGAAATGAATGATCTAAAAATATAAAATTGTACACTTTGTAAAAATATCATCACAAGCCTTTCCGACCCTACTGAAAATGTTAATAAAAATTAATATCTTTTGAAAAAGTGGTTGAAGTTGCACTTGTTTTTTGCTTTAAAAATATCTGAAATTCATCTTGGTTTAATTGGAGTAGAATGAACAAGTAGAAGACTGCTAGAGCTTCTTCGTCAAAACCAAAATTATTCGCGATCTTGGAAAAAGTTGATAGGCACTCAAACTAATGAAAACCAGCTCTTAAATTCTTTGAACCTCGGAAATTGTGGAATTTGAAGCATTGATTAATTTATCAAAACCATTATGAATACGGTTCTATACTCCGTATTTTTTTTTTATAAAATATCGTTTATTGAATAATGGAAAATACTAAATTACAATTCTTTTTACATTTGTCATAAAACATTACACTTCACTTACAGTTTTACTATACAGTTGCTAGCAAAATTCCTTGGACATTTTGAGGTGTATCGTAAAAAAACCTTCAAAGCTACTACTGCCTACGTTGAATTGGTGCGCACGAAGAGCTCCTAGCCTCTCGTCTACAGGGGCAAGTGACCAGAGCTTGCGCGTAAAGAGCATCCATTGCATTTGCTGGGATGATCTGCTGCTTTCGACCTATTGCATCGCTTTCCGAGGTATCGCCAGTTTCGTTAGCCAATATCTTTCGTTCACGTTTTTTTTCTTTCTCCTTCTTTGTCGTCTCCAGCCTCGGATTCGATGCACCGACTTTGGCTCCGTTATTCAAATCGGTAGTTCCAAGATCCAAGTTGCTCTTAAGAAGCTCTCTCTTATCACGTTCTTCGTTGTCGATAATTTTTACTGACGACACAGCTGCACCACTCTCAAGCAATTTGTCCTCATCGGGCAGCTTCGGGCTGACCACAACTGGTGGCGGGTGTGACACCGAAGGGGCTAGCCCTTGCTGAACGATTTCAGCAAACGTGTTTAACCGGTTTGATGCAAGGCGATCGTTAGCACTTAGTCTTTTCGGGCAAACAGCCTTGAGATGGTCTAATGTACCACACGTAAAACATCTACTTGGCAGACCTTCGTAATATAACCTGACTTTTATGCAATGAATATGGAGTTGTGCTGGAATCTCCTCCATCACCTCCATATGCAAGCCTCTCACTCCATTTAGAATAGGAAATCCTGTTTCAGCTGAAAACCTTTCTCACACTTGCTGTTGAATTTTGCCATACTTTTTTTCGGATGTATTTTGAGGAGCCATTTGCCACTGAAACATCGACGTTTATCGTGGAACCATCCCCGTAACAAAACGTCACTTGCGGTCCTAATTTCATAACTGCATTTTTCATTTTCTCTTCTGACTGGAATCGCACGAAAAGACAATAGTTCTCCCTATACATAGCATTTAAATCAATGCTCGACCACGAATGCTCCTTAAAAAAATTGAACACCTCGATGTTGGATGGATTTCTTGAATTTGAACCAAACCGCAAAACAATAGTGTTTTCACGTTTGGGTTCCATCTTGTTCCAGTTTTTTTTTTCCACTTTCCGATAAAGCACACTCTATTATAAGTTCTCCACTTTCCACAATGAGCACAGCTTATAGAAACACATCCGCATTGAACGAAGCGTAAAGCCGAACTGATATTCAAAAAGGTCAGAAGAACTAGAAACACAAAATACATTTGAGACTGAAATTAGTTTATTGAGGATAATAATAAAATTTGGAATGAAATTAACCCTTTTCTACAGTCAAAGTGAGTAGTAATAAAGTAAAAGATACTAGGTTTTTGTTTTTATTTTGCTAATTCTGTTGACTATCGTGGGTATTAAACACCTGTCCCATGGCTAACAAACTTGTGATGTGTAAAATTAGTATTCTATGAATGAATTTTGAAGTTCAAATCATTGCATTGGTTTCAAATTTGAAACTAGTAGGGATTTTTGTGTTTCAAGATTTGAGTTTTAATACAAAAAGTTACCTGAGTTGCAAATTTTAGAAGTAATTTTGTTCTTCGAATTAACATACATAAATAACCTAATTGCTTAAAACCTCGAACGAATAGGGAGAAATTGGCTCTGATGTGTTTTAATTTTGTTTATCTAAATGATGATTAAATTTATTCTTATATAATGTTAACACTTAATTGTATGTTTCAAATAAGAAAAACTCAATGCAGCATCAATCTATTTATAAACTCTATAGGTACAGTACCTACAATGAAGCAAGGAATATTTAATTCATGTAAAACGAAAGACTTAAATTTCCTTCAAGCGGCGAACCCGCCGACTCTAGCTAAAGCAGAAAATTGATCTCCGTTGTTGGTACTGTTTTTCCTCCCTCGCACAGCAGATAATCCGTCAAGATTTACTAACCAATCGAAAGTGTCAAACGTCAACGGCTCAACTATCATCTTAGTCTCCACATGTACCAGTACATAGCTATGCAAATGTCTCCGATGTAAAACGACTGCCTCCTCAATCAGCGAGTCGGCGCGAAAGCAAAATAAGGCTTTCCAGAAATGATTGCACCTTTTCCCCATTTTTTTACGATGTGAGTACACTACCGGATCATGTCTTGGAGCCGGCACTCTCATCATCTGCACTCTAACCTTGTGACCCAAAGCGAGAGAGTGCGCGCGCATAAATAATCAGCAAATTGTAGATATAAATAAAACTTGAGGAACAAAACTCTCAGTAGGTTAAAATGCTATTTCCCTTTTCCTGTGTCGAGAAAATTGCCCTCTGGGGGGATGGGATTAGGGAAAAAAATGCAAGTTTTATCGTCAAAAGGTTATGACGAGATATTTGCCACATTGTTTGTTACCCGAAGCTGATCTGACTGTTCAAAGTTGAGGGGGAGTTCGTTGTGGTTGAACTAGGGAAAGACTGGGAATGTTTTAGAGAAAGGGCAAACGATGTAAAACAAGCGCCGGTCACATACATTTATGTGAAGCCACTCAAGGGCCAGGAAGTACCTTTTCTTGCAAAATTAAGAGTGATTGATGGTCCTTAAGATGTGAATTCAGAAAATTCTCATTATAAAATCAAGATAAATTTCTAATCCTTGTGAAAGGGAATGGCTGTTGTGAATATGAAAATTTTAAATAAGGTACACCGGGGCAAGTGCAAACGGTTTTCACCATAGTTCAACTTTCACATGTCCTAGAAAAATATGTAAATCTTCAAAAATTATCAATTATCGTTCGTTGCTTCATTAAAATGGTTCTCAACAAATTCCCGTTGAAAGTGAAAAATTAAAAAATGTTGGTAAAAAGCAACGGCACTTTGATGAAAAAATTTCTAAATTTGCACTTGCCCCCATAAACGGGCTTTTCCCAAACTTATTCAAAAATGCGTCAGTATATCGTTACTAAAACGATTTCCGGTATGTTTTATCAACTTTTTTGATGTATTTGCTGTTTTTCTGCAATATTAATTACTTTTTGGAACCTCAGTTTTGCTGACTGTTGTTTGAAGCAAAAGACCTTCATTTGCCAAGGAATTACGGAATTTTGAACATCCGCTTCAGATACAACACTTGGGATACCCTTTCTGACCACTCTAATATAATGCTGAACCATTTGTGAGATGACTTTTTTTTAATGTCTGAGGTTACATGGCTTAAAGGTGCGTTTGCACTTGCCCCGCTGTGTGGGTTGACAGGAGTGAATATTATTTTCACTATTTTCAGGGTATACTGAAAATTTATCATAAATTTTCTGCTTTCACTTGAATATCAGTCCCAAACACTCACCTTTCAACGAAAAATCGGATTTGAATGCCCTTTTTTGTAGCCGAAAAAGCAAAACAAAAACACACTTTTCATGTCTAGTACGTACTTAAATTCGTGTTTAATCAAACAGTGCCGTGTTTTTAGTGAATAATTAAAAGAAAGTTAAGTCATCTATGTCAGATTGTTGGTTTGGACAACAACAACAACAACTTCTAGAAGAAGAAATATTTTTTAATTTTTTTGTAACAGAGGAAAGTTGATCGTTTGCACTTGCCCCGAGTTTGCACTTGCCCCGATGTACCTTACTGTTTTTCCTGCTTCCTGATTCCCCGTAAACTAATTTAAACTCTTAGCCTTCCAATTTCTAATATAATTTAAGATCTCGGATTCATTTCTAGGCTTCAGGTGTCAGCGTTTCAATTTCGATAGATTTGAAGTCTCACTGTAAAGACCTCCTACTATTGTTTGAGTATTTCACCAGCTACTGTTAACAGCCACACGTAGCTCATACACCATATGGTGGATATTTTTATGACGATATTTGTCTGACCTTTAATCCCAACCGCATGTCGTAAACCACGCCAACCATCCAGAAAACACGTGTACGCAGAAGCATTTTGGCGCGCGAAACTGCCAATCGAAAGTGAAATGAGCGGAAAACAATAAAAATGCATGCCAAGTGAGCGAGAAGGTAAAGTACATGAGCTGTTGAGCTGTCATGATTTTTCTGCTTTACGCGCGGTTTTACAAATCATAAAACACTAAGCGCAAACCGACAACCGCGACGAGACTTGAGACGTGGAGGCAAATATCGTTTATTGGGTGGCTGAGTTGCAAATTTCCCTTCATAGTTTTTTTTTTGTTTTTTGCTTCGACTCTGTCTCTGTTTCTTTCTTTGAATTTATTGTAGGGAAGCGCTCCTTCAATAAAACCGATGTTGTGAACGGATGCCAGTAATGGGATGTTGGTTTTTTCCTGAGATTTTCTCCGCGCTCTACGGCAATACATCACCGAGAAAGCACTTGAAAATAGCTGAGAAATATGCTAGTGCCCTTTGACAGCAGGCAAGGTTTATGATTATCGGTATTTCACATGGATCTTGTAAGATGTGTGCTGGAATGCAATGATTTTTTTCGATTTTGAAATCAGCATACAGCATACATTCCGATGATGACATACGCAAGCGTCAATTCTCCGTATTTCTCACAAGACAGATATACATCTGATAACGGAAAAAGGTGTGAATATCATATTATGAGTGTGTCATTAAATATGACACGAATTTCAATTACTTTCGAACTCAAAGCTCTAGGTTATAATCAACTGGGCTCAGCTCAATTTAATCTTCACTTTTCCTATCAACTGTATTCTTACAAAATTCATAGACTTATCTTAGATATCTTAGATATCTGTTTGGAAAAAATAACAACTCGACGTCTTTTGTACTTTCTGGCAGCGTGAAATTTCAAGTTATTATGTTCCAAAAGTTAGAACGATACACAAACCTTTGGAAGAACTAGAAGCATTATCTTGGAACGAAAAAATGTGATATTTTTATAGACTTGATTCTATACCTATTAAAGGGCACTTCAGCCTTTTTTCAGGATGCCCCAAGTCTTTGCAAAAATCAAGCAAAATCTAATGATTCAAGGTCCATTTACTCGTTTTGACAATACATGTTCTCATTTCATAGTTTATAAAAGAATTCTGAAAGTTTGTCTACTACCCTATAGTTATTGCATACTTAAAGGCGTAGTTTTCTAATTTCCAGATAAAAGCACTTTTTTAAGTATTTTTTTTTTCATACAATTAATCGATGAATATAAATTATTGGATAAAATATTTATAATTTCGTGCTAAGCAAAGAAGAAATATGTATCGCTTTAGCCTCTAGGGATCAATTGAACCCATAACATACATATAGTATTATGAAGTTCATATTAAACTCTAACGATAGAAAGACTCATTGGCACAGAAAGTGCAGATTTTTAAGGCTGCTGCAACGAGAAAATCTATTTTACTCGGCCTCCAGTAGAAAGACGAATTGGCACAGAGAGCGCAGATTGATTTTGATTCGCCCTCCGGTAGAAAGACGAATTGGTACAGGGAGCGCAGATTTTTATAGCTGCTGCAATTAAAAAAAAATGTTTTGACTCAGCCTCCGGTAGAAAGATCGGTTTGCACAGGGAGCGCAGATTTTTAAGGCTGCTGCTACGAAAAAAGATTGTTTTGGCTCGGCCTCCGGTAGACAGACGGATTGGTACAGGGAGCGCAGATTTTTAAGACTGCTGCTACGAAAAAAAAATTGTTTTGATTTGGCCTCCGGTTGAAAAACGGAAGCGCTTTTTTGATGCTGCTGCAACTTGAAAAAATGTTTTTATTCGGCTTCCGATAGAAAGACGGATTGCCACAGAAGGGGCAGATTTTCAGGGCTGCTGCTACGAAAAAAAACTGTTTTGACTCGGCCTCTGGTAGAAAGGCGAATTGGCACAGGGAGCGCAGACTTTTAAGGCTCCTGCTACGAAAAAAAATAGTTTTGATTTGGCCTTCGGTAGAAAAACGGATAGGCACAGGGAGCGCAGAATTTTATAGCTACTGTTACGAAAAAAAAATGTTTCGATTCCGCCTCTGGTAGAAAGACGAATTGGTACAGGGAGCGCTGATTTTTGTAGCTGCTGCAATTGAAAAAAAAGTTTTGTGCTACGAAAAAAAACTGTTTTGTCTCGGCCTCCGGTAGACAGACGGATTGGCACAGGGAGCGCTGATTTTTAAGACTGCTGTTACGAAAAAAAATTGTTGTGATTTGGCCTCCGGTTGAAAAACGGAAGCGCTTTTTTGAGACTGGTGCAACTAAAAAAAATGTTTTTATTCGGCTTCCGATAGAAAGACGGATTGGCACAGAAGGGGCAGATTTTTAGGGCTGCTGCTACGAAAAAAAAACAGTTTTGTCTCGGCCTCCGGTAAAAAGGTGAATTGGCCCAGGGAGCGCAGACTTTTAAGGCTCCTGCTACGAAAAAAAATAGTTTTGATTTGGCTTCCGGTAGAAAAACGGATTGGCACAGGGAGTGCAGATTTTTAAGGCTGCTCCTAAGAAAAAAATTTTTTTTTGATTCAGTCTCCGGTACAAAGCCGGATTGGTGCAAGAAGCGTTTTTTTTAGACTGCTGCAACTAAAAAAAATGTTTTTATTCGGCTTCCGATTGAAAGACGGATTGAAACAGAAGGTGAATTGGCATAGGAAGCGCAGACTTTTAAGGCTCCTGCTACGAACAAAATAGTTTTGATTTGGCTTCCGGTAGAAAAACGGATAGGCACAGGAAGCGCAGAATTTTATAGCTATTGTTACGAAAAAAATTGTTTCGATTCCGCCTCTGGTAGAAAGACGAATTGGTACAGGGAGCGCTGATTTTTGTAGCTGCTGCAATTGAAAAAAAGGTTTTGTGCTACGAAAAAAAACTGGTTTGTCTCGGCCTCCGGTAGAAAGACGGATTGGCACAGGGAGTGCAGATTTTTAAGGCTACTCCTACAAAAAAGAACTGTTTTGACTCGGCCTCCGGTAGAAAGACGGATAGGCACAGGGAGCGCAGACTTTTACAGCTACTGTTACGAAAAAACTCCGAGAGCGCAGAATTTTAAGGCTGCTGCTACGAAAAAAATTGTTATGGTTCGGCCTCCGGTAGAAATACGGATTGACACTGGAAGCGCAGATTTTTAAGGCTGCTGCAACGAAAAAAAAAATGTTTTGATTCGGCCTCCGGTTGAAATACGGATTGGCACACGGAGCGCAGATGTTTAAGGCGGCTGCGACAAAAAAAACTGTTTTGACTCGGTCTCCGGTAGAAAGACGGATTGGCACCGGGAGCGCAGGTTTTTAAGGCTGCTGCCACGAAAAAAATGTTTTGAGTCGGCCTCCAGTAGAAAAACGGATTGGTACAGGAAGCGCTGATTTTTAAGGCTGCTTCTACGAAAAAATTGTTTTGATTCGGCCTCCGGTAGAAATACGGATTGGCACAGGGAGCGCAGATTTTCAAGGCTGCTGCTACGAAAAAAATTGTTTTAATTCGGCCTTCGGTAGAAAGACGGATTGGCGCAGGGAGCGCAGGTTTTTTAAGGCTGCTGCAACGGAATAAAATTGTTTTGATTCGGCCTCCGGTAGAAATACGGATTGGCACTGAGAGCGCAGATTTTTAAGGCTGCTGCTACTAAAAAAAATTGTTTTAATTTGGCCTCCGGTAGAAAAACAGATTGGCACAGGGAGCGCTGATTTTCAAAGGTGCTGCTACGAAAAAAAAAATTGTTTTAATTTGGCCTCCGGTAGAAAGACTGATTTGCACAGAGAGCGCGGATTTTTAAAGCTGCTGCTACGAAAAAAAAATGTTTGACTCGGCGTCCGGTAGAAAGACGCATTGGCACAGAAAGTGCAGATTTTTAAGGTTGACGACGAAAAAAAATTGTTTTGATACAGCCTTCCGTAGAAAGACTCATTGGCACAGAAAGTGCAGATTTTTAAGGCTGCTGCTATTAAAAGATTTGTTTTGATTTGGCCTCCGTTAGAAAGACGGACTGGCACAGGTAGCGCAGATTTTTAAGACTGTTGGACGAAAAAAAAATGTTTTGATTCGGCTTCCGTTAAAAAGACGGATTGTCCCCAAGAGCGCAGATTTTTAAGGCTGCTGCTACTAAAAAAAAATTGTTTTGGTTCGGCCTCCGGTAGAAAGACTGATTTGCACAGGGAGCGCGAATTTTTAAAGCTGCTGCTACGAAAAAAAAAATTTTACTCGGCGTCCGGTAGAAAGACGGATTGGCACAGGAAGTGCAGATTTTTAAGGCGGCTGCTACGAAAAAAAAACTGTTTTGACTCGGTCTCTGGTAGAAAGACGGATTGGCACAGGGAGCGCTGATTTTTGAGGCTGCTGATACGAAAAAAAAATTGTTTGATTCGGTCTTCGGTAGAAAGAGGGATTGGCACAGGGAGCGCAGATTTTCAAGGCTGCTGCTACGAAAAAAAATTGTTTTCATCAGGGATTGACACAGGAAGTGCAGATTTGCATAGCTGCTTCTACGAAAAAAATTGTTTTGATACAGCTTTCGGTAGAAAGATGAATTGGCACAAGTAGTCGCCTCTGCCGACGAACGGTCAGAGAAAATTAAAGGTTTAAATGGATTATTCTATCAAAGCGGAAATTTAAGAAACTCTGCCAACGAAAAATCAGAGATTTAATTATTCGGTATGAATTATCCCAAAGGAAGGATATCCAAAGAAAAAGATCAGAGAATATATTTATTCTAAATAGGTGAGTTGTGTCGAAAATTCAACCTTGGTTGGAAAACTAATCATTATTACAGAATGTATAAAATTCTTCGAAAAGAATTGTTTCACTAATAAATTGGTATCTTTACTGTTTTGAAATGAGACTGACATTTTAGGAAAGATTGGTAAAGATATTTTTCTTTCAATTACTGCTGATTTCCAACTCTCGACGAACAAGTAACTTTTTTGTTCTAGTCAGTTTTTCAAAAATTTCTTATTTACTGTGGTTTGATACCGCTTTTGTTCTGCGGGCCTCATTTGTGATGTTTAATAACAAAGCATTCAATGGCAGTGGTTAAAAAACATGATCATAAAATTTTCTATAAAACAGAAGGCCAAACATTGTTATAGTTGAAAAAGGCTTTTCATCTGTTGCATTTTTTTTTGCTAGGTTTCTTATCAAATTCTGTACATCCTCATTCCTCATGTACCTACATATTTACATGAATAACAATTTATTGGCGCACGTATTATGTCCGTCCGAAGAAAAACGCTCATCGCACGCTTGCATAATTTCATAAAGTTGTACTACAAAAAAAGTTAATAATACACCTTGGGAGGGTGAAAGCAATATAAAAAATAAAAAGCTAGCCACCTAATCGATCAAGTCCACTTGGTTGATGGGATTAAAACTTGCCCAACAACGAACGCTTGCATATTTCTAGCTAGGGTGAAATCCGCTCATCATTAGAAGGCCTTTCCTGAGGGCGCCACTTACCTAATCCAAGCAAAGCCGCTCCACTTTTAATGTCTATGTTTACCACGTGTACATGTGCGCCATGCGCAAGCTCATTAATTAATAATGGCTCAAAGGGTCAAGTTCCGATCACGATCCCTCGACCGGTCATCATAATCATCTGGAAGTCTAGACCAGTCAGGGGTAAAGCGGCTGCTTTCTTACGGCTTGCCCTCATCAATCATTAAAAGTTGAAAGGGACGAATGTAAACATTTAAGTTGTTATCACGCACAGATAACGTGTCTCCAGGTCTTCTGAAGCGACCTTAGGTTTTTTATTACTGATTAATTACCTGGATATATAAAATCATTATTTTCTTCTGCAAAACTCCTCAACCAAAATAACATTTTGAAAATTTATGTTTAAAGAAAATTGATTGAATGTAATCTCAACCTAAATTTAATTTTCTTTACAAGTAAAATTTTAACTGTTGATGCAACCAGCTCTCTTCTGGGTACCTTACAGAAACATGCGGTTTTATTGATGGTAACACCAAGTTCACACCATGCTGCATTGAAAGCTGGACTCAATCATTGCGGATGAACCGCATTAATTTCTCCTGACCCAGAGAGAAGAGCCCTTTCGGGTTACATTTCCCTACAAGTTCTTGCTCTTGCCTCGGCCCAAAGAGCAAACGATGAGGAAACCGACTGGACCGACCTTCCTTCAATGTACCTACGTATGGGACTATCATGGGAAAAAGTGCAATTTGTAATTCTAATTTTACACCAGGTTCGCCTCTCGTGGGGATACTGACGTTGCAAGTTTTTGTTTGGAATCGTAGAGATACCACCAGCTCCAGGAGAAATGTAGATACGACAAAAACAAACTTTTCCTGAAGCTGTTAACCTTGTCCCGGCTGTCTATCGAGAAAAGCAACCGAGAGGTCTACCGACTGGCCTACTAAACAAACGTAAGAGTTCATACTCATCTTATGGTAGTCTTTTGTGGAGATGGCTTCTTAATCATGGTCCAAAATTGGTTGATGTATGGTACGCCCGTACTACATGGACGAAACCTTTAAGCGGTAAAGCTCAAATCGATGCTGGTCCTTTTACACTATATTGTAATGAATATTTTAAGAACACCTATACGCTAGATGAGAGGACAGCTTGGTGATCCAGCGAGTTGAGAGGACAACTTTATTAATGTATGGAAACATACTTATAAGCGAGTTGAAAGGACAGCTTGGAGAGGAAGCGGGTTGAGAGGACTGTTTGAAATAAATGTAAAAAAATACCTATAAGTGAGTTGAGAGGACAGCTGGTTGATCAAACGGGTTGAGAGGACAGCTTGCAATTAATGTCTGGAAAAAATAGCTATTAGCGGGTTTGAGAGGACAGCTTGGTGATCAAGCGAGTTGAGAGGAAAGCTTGAAATAAATGTATGCAAAAACACCTATAAACGAGCTGGAGGACAGCTTGGTGATCAAGCGAGTTGAGAGGACAGTTTGATATAAATGTAAAGAATACCTATAAGCGAGTTGAGAGGGTCCCTTGATGATCAAACGGGTTGAGAGGACAGTTAAAAATCTATGTAAAAAATACTTATAGGCGAGTTGAAAGGGCAACTTGGTGATCAAACGGGTTGAGAGGACAGCTTGAAATAAATGTATAAAAACACCTTTACGCCTTTGGCTTGGTGATCCAGCGATTTAAGAGGACAGTTTTAAATGAATGTATAGAAAAAACACCTGTAAACGAGTTGAGAGAACAGCTTGGTGAGGAAGCGAGTTGAGAGGACAGTTTGAAATAAATGTAAAAAAATACCTATAAGCAAGTTGAGAAGGCAACTTGGTTGAGAGAACAGATTGAATAGAAAAAAATGTGAAAAAAACCATCTAGAGAGGACAGCTTGAAATTAATGTCTGGAAAAAATACCTATTAGCGAGTTTGAGAGGACAGCTTGATGATCAAGTGACTTGAGAGGACAGCTTGAAATAAATGTTTGGAAAAACACCTATAAACGAGTTGAGAGGACAGCTTGATAAAGATCAATGTATAACTAGTACCTTGAATCGAGTTGTAAAGTAAAAAATCAAGTAAGTTGAGAAGACCGCTTAAAATTTAAAAAATTGTAAATTATCATGAAGCGGCATCAGAATTGCAACTGAGTTAATAGACCAGCTAATAAGTTTTATAAAGAACATTGCGATAGCTTATTACTAAGAGAAGCTGTGTTCTAGCAGCACACCGGTGTTGCTTCCGAGCATAGGACCAGTTTGTACAGATTTCAGGACAATGTAGATGTAGTACACACTCAGGCCTCCTAAACGCTTTTATTTCCAGTTCTTTTTTGATGCCTATAATCGTTGTTCTTTGAAGTATTATTGAACCACCTCTAAAAATGTTCCATGGAGCTGAAAGTTGACGATTTGGAGACATTTTACAGTAGTAACACTTGTAAAACATGAGCGTTTCTCTGGTTCCATACCGTATTGAAAGCTGTTATATGTGGCAAACGTAATTTCTTCACAAGCAGTTGCAGGTCATTTTAGAGGATGCTCATAAAATCCATCCATAGAGTAGAGAATTTTTTTATTTAGGACCTACATGCCTTTTAGGAGCTCCACCTTCTTATTTCTTTTAATGTCTTTTGAGGATGAAGTTCAGTTCTGTATATGAAGTCTGGCTAAAGGTTTTCTTCACAATTTCTGAAAACTATCTGATCTTAAATGAGGATTTCTGTGTATGTACAACCTTACTTTTTTTAAACCAAGTGGTGGCTTGAATTTTCTGTATTTATTGTTCAATGCCTAGAATCCATCATATATTTGTAGATGAATCAATCATATTTACAGTTGAATCCATCAGATCATTAGAGCTGAATCTACCGTATTTATAGTTAAATGTTAGAGGTCAAACAGGAATGTATAGTTGAATCTATCATACTCATAGTTCAATGCCCTAAATCAAGCACCCAGACAACCATTTGGTGGGTATATAGAATTTGCAACGCAAATATACGTGCAAATATACGTGTAAACATATCGTATATAATGTAGCAAAACCAGCATATACGTTTCATTTTGGAGGCCATATAAGTACATTAGCAAACATATTCTTCATTTGGATTGTATTAAATTACGATTTGCACGACTTGTCATGCGCATCATTTACGATTACCCTTATTCTTTCTGAAATATACTATGACAGTTTACATCATTATATAGATGATTGAGGTTGTAATATACGACATTTTTCGTAACAATATGGAAAGCTTGACGACTTATTTGGTCGTTTTTTGTGACTTGAGTGCAGGGCTCTCATTTTCCGTCAGTTGAATAAAAATAAGATTATTATTTTTTTAACTTTAAACCAATTGGTTTATTCATCCCCAAAAATAATAAAAATAAGATTATTTCAAAGAAATGCGTTCTTTGTTCAAGTTTATATCGTATAAATTTATTATTTGCCTGCTTGCTAATTTTTTTCAACGTTCATGAAGTTATTGTTAGTACCTGGAATTGATCCCCTGACGATACGATCTGCAGCTCATGATGGTTCCTCGATGCTATCTGGAATATATAAATTAAAGAGGATTTGCTTCAAAGGCATTAAACCAAAAGCAAATCGTTTATTTCTACTAAAATCTTTTAAATCGTAGAACACGTCATCGATGATCTAAAAATAGACCAACATTTTGAAGCCTCCTTCAATACGATTCCAATCATCGGTGTACCATTATCATCAACGATTTTATTGAACTTTTTTGTATTCTTTTACGATTGCCAGCAAATACGTTTTACGAAAATCAGACATGCGAATTAATTTACATAGGTATACGATATCATGCACATTATTACGAATCAATGCAGTTATGTATATACGATTTTATAGCATATATGTATCTCCAAGTGGCAAGCAAAGTTGCGAGCTTATTTTCTTTCTGCTAAGATCTAACACCTGGTTGTTATGATAATATTAATCGTATTTCATGTTAAAAAAATCATAATTTCGAATAATTTTATGCATAGCACGCCAAAATGTGTCAATCATGGCTGATCATCGTCCCAGACAACCATTTGGTGGGTATTTCGAATTTGCAACGCAAATATACGTGTAAACCTATCGTAAATAATGCAGCAAAACCAGTATATATGTATTATTTTGGGGTCCATATAGGTACATTAGCACACAATTTCTTGATTTGGATTGTATTGTCGTAATACAATCATGCAATGTATCAAATACGATAAAAAATATGCATGGGCCACACATTGTAGGTGCAGATCTACGAAAATGAGTTTAAATTACATTGTATACGATATAATCTGTAAAATAAAATACGTCTTCTGGTTGTCTGGGGGTCGTTTCACCGTTTTTTTTTGCGAATTGTCGTACACAAAGGTCGAGTTCATATGTACATAAATACGAGTCTCTCTTCTTGTCGTAATAAAATCATGCAATGCATCTTAATACGATAAAGAATACACATGGGCCGCACATTTTAGGTGCAGATATATGAAAATGAGTTTAAAAAACATTCTATACGATATAATTTGTAAAATACAATACGACTTCTGGTTGTCCGGGCATACAATTGTAGTTGAATATATCATATTCAAAGTTGAATCAATTATACCATTACAGTTGAATCCGTCATATTTATAGTTCATTGAGTAAGGTCAATCAACAGTTTTTAGTGGAGTCTATTATATTTATTGCTGGATGTGAAAAAATCAACCACACTACACAGAATTTTTTTTTGACTATTACGTGTCAATGAAACTGCAACCTTTAAAATAAATGAACCTGTAATTTTAAATTGTTTTCCTTAAAAGTTAACGGAAATTCATTTATTATTACAGCAAATGTCCAGTAAAAAAGTTGTACACTAAAAATTAAATGTCATGTAATTTGTTTTTCGACCTATAAAATTACGGTAAATGTCCTGCTCCTTTTTGTAACAGGACATGTGCGTAATTTTACAGGAAATAATTTTTGCTGTGAATGATGATTGGTATAACGGGTGTTTTTTTTAAGTTGGTGAAAAAGTTACAAAAAATCTGAAATTCATAAAGGAAATAGTGGAATTTAATCGCAATTATATCTTGGAAGACCGCAAGCGGAAAACATGCATTCATGTTACGCTGAATCTTTCACATGTTGTCAAGCTTCTGTGAACATTTACAATTATTATTGTCAGTGTATATTTCAAATCGTTTTGATTTTTTATGTCTGCCAGAGCATGTTTTATTTTTAACTGATTCCTGAAATTGTGAATTTGAGTTAATAAGTGATTTTTATATAAAACCGGCCAAAGATGTTGGTGAACATTGTGAAATAGTGCTACGAATTATTCCCCTAGAGCAGTGGTCGGCAACCTTTTGAGTCAGAAGAGCCAAAAACCTCAAATTTCCTAAATTTCGGAGTTTGAAAGAGCCACATTAAAGATTTATAGTTTTTTTTAATTAAAAAAAATTAAAATAAATGGATGATCAATGAACATTAGTTTTACGAAAATAACTTCAAATGCGTTAGAGTTATTTTTTCTAACTCTTGGATTTTTCATTCTGTTCCTGATTATCTTTAAGAACATGGATTCTTTTCTGGATCGTCAACTCTTCTTACAGGGTTTGAATGTATATCAATTTTAATAAGTTGGCAAAATCGAGTCAAGAAAATTTTAAGTGCATATAAAGCTTAGATATATGATTACTTTGCATGATGACAATGCGAAGGATTTGAACTTATTTACAAATGGAGAATGTTTATAATTTCTTCGGCAAAGAAAAGCTTTTGAAATAACAAAGTAAAGAGAAATATCTTTTTTATATTGAAAAGCTTTTTTAAGACACTCACCAGATTTAATCTCCGATTGGGAAGCACGTGCTTCACTAATCCATCGGGTTGGATATATGGGTGAACGTAATTGCGCCTCTCGCTATTACTTCTCTCAGCCATTCAACTGATGTGGGACAAAGGGTCTAGAACGCACCATAGAAACTTTCCATGAAATATGCTCTTGGCTCAATTTCAAAACCTGTAAAATTTTCTTCTACTAAGCGTCTGCTTTATCTATCCGTCATTTCTTTCCGATCTTTAATTCTTCTATCAAGAATTCTTCATGTAACGTTCACCGCAATGCCACTAAACTAGCATATCACCAGATGTTTTTTAACGTGTGACTCACACGGGGTGGATCTGCTAGTGGACTGGGGGGTGGTGACCAATCTGGCAAGCGAAGCGCTGGAACAGCGCACAGCAAGTAGCGGAGAAGCTCGTGCCAGAAGAAAGGCTTTTCTTCGGTAGGCACGGCGGACTGGATCGATAGTATTGGTCTGGACGCAGGAAGACTAAACTCTTCGGGTTTGCTTCTGACAAGAACCGGTATTGCGTCACCAATCACTATCGGAGCTTCAAGCAGAGGAACAGAGTAGAGGACCCAACCAGGAAAAGAAAGGCAGGAACAAAACAACACAGTTTCTACTCTGTCTCTAATCACTATTTATTTCTCTACTTATTTACACTGTACACTGTTTGTTCGATATTAACTCCACCACGCGTGGAGTGGAAATGACTCGAGACGCATTGAGGAATGCGCCCTTAAATAGGCTGTCATGCAAGCACAGGACCACGTGCTTGTGCCAAATGGAAACGCCTAGAACCTGCTAGGCGCGTCGCGAATATTCTTGCTTACAGCGAGAGCAGCCTCCTTGCTCTCTCGGCGCCGTTCTCTCACGTCTGTGTGGCACTCTTCTCCTCTTGTGAGTGCCCCGGGCGTCGTTGCTGGACATCGGCGTCGACCATTGTGAATCGCTCGTTGCTGCTGGGAGCTTTCGTAGCGAACACCAGATTTAGTAAATTCCTTCCAAAATCTTGAATATGAGGTAAAAATCAACTAAAATTTATTGAGTCTAAAATTTTAATCTTACAAAATTATGCTCCTGACAACTGGTAGAATTTTAAAAATTCATGACATCAATTGAACGCCAGCCAAAATCAACGTATTTTTCGAAAAAGACAAGAAAAAAGCAGAAAAATGAACACACGAAAAATGATTTTCTTTGTCAAGGCACATCAGGAGCGTTCAAATCTTATTTAAATTTATAATTAGTGAAAAATTTGGAATTTCATAAAAGACCGGGCCTTTTTCCTCGATATACGACAACCAGACCGGGCCTGTCATCATCAATTTTTTCTTTGAAAATGAAGCGGATGAAGCGGTAAATTGGAAAGCTAATGGCCGTAAGAACGAGGGGCGTTTTGGGGGTTATACCCTCTCCCATGAGGGTCTAAGAAAAGCAAGCGAGATTTTTTACTCAACATTCAATTTTTGGTTCTCAATAAAATTTTGATGATTGAATAAGGTTATTCAAGTAACAAACTTGATCTAGAACTTTAGCACCAGTTCTAATTCAAGTCAAGTCAACCCACACTAAACCCAGGTTCAAAATTCTGCAACAGTTATTCAAAATTTTCTCACTTGTTGATTGAAACTCAGTTTTTTATATTAAACTAGCTGACCCGGTAAACTTCGTTTTACCAGTAACTTAATAAACTGTCAGAAAATAATTAATTCATCTACACATCTTTAACTGCTTCGTGCTTGTGAATCAGTTTTCATGAAAAACGTCAGGATTTTTGCTTTGGAATTGATTTTAAATGAAGAACGAGGGAAATTCTGCAGGGAGATTCATATTCTCTCGGTGTTTTGATTCGTTCATTTTCAAATAGCAGCTTTTTAGATAGTCAAATTTCGAACTCAAATATTGAATTTAGATTTGCAAGAATCAGACGTGAAAAACAATTTTTTTATATTTTACTTTAGCTTTAAATTTTTTTTCCATCGATGATTGAATCGAAATGGTTGATTAATTCTTATAAAATTCTGGAAATTTCAACTGATCAATTTTCATAGAGGGCAAAAAGTAATTAAGATTGCTTGAAATATAAAATATTTTACGTTGTTTGATTACAAAACAGAGTCTGTCCAAAAACTACTTTTTTGTAAATGATAAACTTTGGTTTTCCTGTGTTTGTGTTCGATTGATTCAAAAATATACAAACGTTTGGAAATAATTAATCTGATGATAATTTAACTCTGTAGTTTTAAAACAACAGTTATTCTTTGCATTTACTGTTAATGGTAAACTAATTCTTGATTTCTATGCTGGTGCTTCAAAAACAGTAAAAAGCAAAGAAATTGTAAAATTAGGCTTCTAAAAATGCTAGTTTGCCATTTGATGCTCTCCGCTTGTTCCTACAGCGGATGCAATTTTAAAATTTTTTTCTGAACCTATGAAAATCCGTGTGCCAGGTCATATGACTTAATTATCACTTCAGCACGATCTTATAAATATTTTATTCAAAAATATATATAAAATTAGCGCAGTTAACTAAAGAGCCGCAGCTTTACATCAAAAGAGCCGCATGCGGCTCGCGAGCCGCAGGTTGCCGACCTATGCCCTAGAGTAATAGAGCAATTGCTGTTTACCAATATGGGCCACCCTGGATAGTGAATTCTTCCCAGATCTGTCGCTAAGTCTTTTAAAAAATCCGCCAATAGTTGGCTAAAAAGAAAATAAGTTGAAAATGGTATGGGAAAGTGTAGGTGTTTGGATAAGAACCGAAAAACTTTTGGTTGGAAGTTAAAGCGAGGGTCTCCTGAAGGAGGTCTAACTTGATAATGGAGGATTGTATGAACGAAAATAGAGCGGCGGTGCCTTCCAATGCCATCAGGAAAAGTCTTAGGTTCAAGTTAAGACAACATGTGTGGACATTTACTTATAGAAACAGTCATTTGCATAAAACTAAAATTGTTGATGGCTTGGAAAAAGTTTGGCATGCGTTTGTAAACGTCGTCTGTGTCACGGCTTACTGTGACCAGGAAGATTACCAAAGTTGCTAAAAAAAGATAAGTATCCTTGATAATTTCTGTTTTATTCATGGTGTGGTTAGTTATTATAATAATCAATGTTATAATTTTTATTAATTGTACAATAGCTTAACTCTATTTAAGGGGAATTGTAAGGGGGTTGGATAGGGCATCAAATGAACGAAAGACTGAAATACAATGGATTGTGGGTCCAAGCCAGCCGGAGTATCTCGGCAAATTTGGAATTTTGCGAAAGATACCTTTTCATAATTCTAAATTTGTTTCGAACAGTTGGACGAGAGTTTGGTGAGTCAAACCTATCCCAAACCAGTGGTAACGGACCCCTTAGTATTGCTGCAATTATTTATTGTTGATGAGTTAAGCATGAACAATATTTGAATGTGCGATCGAGACTTCCCGTACCTACTCGGGTTGAAAGACCTATCAGCCACTGGTGGGTTCTCATACATACTTACATACATGTATGATGATTGGTATAACTAGCTGAAATAATTGGAACAACTGTCGTTTTTCTTCTCCGTTTGGAGTATTTATCTCAACTCAACGATGTTCAAATAAATTGTTTTACCATCCTATAACTTTTTAATTGCGATTTTTTTATTTAGGAAGAAACAGTCACTTGAATTCAGATAATCATTTGAAGAAATAAATTAATATAATTGATATGAATATTTATTAAAACGTTTCGACATATATGAAGAAAAAAAAAGTGTTTTCAAACGTGAAAAATCAGTTACATCTGAAGACTTAAACTTGTAAATGAGCAAAAAAACAAGTAGACACATACGTCATCAGCTTGTGACTGATCAATTTGTCGAAAGAAATCAAACAGTATTTTATTTCTAATCTTGAAAAAACTGATTCAAAGTCAAACATATCATAATTTTTCTTAACATCAACAAACAGCTTTTGTCGGTTGAGACTTCTTCCCTGCCCGTTAAAAAAATGTGACATTGGATAAATATTACAAAGATAAAAACAAGTAGCTATATTATAAAACAATTATGTAATTGACTGAAGATTATTTAAGGAAATAGACTTCCGGTTTCGAAAAAAATAGCTCCTGGTGAATTTCTCAAATTTAAGATATCTACTTTCCACAAACAAATCTTATCATACCTACTCCTTTGGTACTTCTACTATTTAGTAGGACTGAAACGATTCAGATTGAAACTTATTCTCGTGAACAAATATAACGGTAGGCTTACGATAAAAATACAGAAAAGCACGGACTTCTGCTAGAAGAAAAACTTTAAAGTGTTTAGGATAGTTGATAATCTTATTTCAATTGCTTCCCATGTTCAAGATTCAATAGAGTTTCAAAAAAGCTTGATTTGGTTTGTAGTAGGAGATTTTTTTATACTTCTTAAAATGTAGTTTAAAGTTTCAAAATAACTGTTTTTTTTTTTTTTTTTTTTGAAGACTCACAATCAAACACCTCTCCTGATAAAATAATAGCATTTAGAAGCAAATGGGTTGTTTTATATGAAAGTTTTACTTTTTTTCTTTGTATATGTATAGTTTTAGAGTTATTTTTATGGTCATTCTATGATAATATTTGGATAATAAAAAAACGGACATTTTCTATGAGAAAGCCTGTATAGAACAAATGGCTAAAAACCCTATCCAATTGTTAAGTTTGAATCAAAAAATAACATAGAAACAGTGGAAGGACCTAGGGAATCGCATGGAGGTGAAATTTCATGTTGAGTATATCTGTTTTTGAAAGAAACCGTTGAAAAATTCAATTGATCTAAAACAAAAAATACTGTTATTGATGTTTTAAGCCTTGTGTACTAATTGGCATCAAAACAATAATTTTGAAGATGTTGAGATACGTTAAAACCATAGTAATCAAAGTTGCCCCGAAACATGAAATCTGGTTTTGTAACAAACATTGAATTATAGCCACAAATTTCGTTTGAATAAATTTTTTTTAGTGTTACAAAAAATTATCTCCTTCCAAAATACTCGAAAATTAATTAAAAAAGTGCTCAATGTTCCCCCAGTTTACGATAGTCATCTGAAATTAATTGAAAAAAATAAAATCAGAGTGCAGATAAAAAATGCTGTAAAAATTAGAAAACCAGATTCTAAATTGAGATCGAAACCCATTTTTCCGCATAACTGAGTGATAAGCTGCTTATCAAGCCTGTTCTACAAGTCCGAAAATAAGCATTTAGATTTTAGATAGCATAGTAAAAGATGACATCAGAACTCATTATCACAGTTTAAATTAAAGTTTCAAATAGATTTGAAATGAAATTAAAAAATTGAAAAGCAAAAGTCGGAAGAAAGAAAAAACTAAAAATTGTTTAACTAAAAATATGATTTTTTTTCAACTTAGATCCACTGGATAGAATAAGCAACGTAGACTAATAATGAGTGCTAAGTAAATTGTTTTTTTTTTTTTTTTTTTGATTATTCATAACCAAGTTTAACCGATACTGGGGAAAACAGTCAGTTAGCTTTCCACAATGGAAACTTGCAACGAACGTTTATATGGCTGTTTGATTATTTTTTCCAATGTAACATGGGTAATACGACCGATCTTTTAACAATTTTACAAAATTAGAATAAATATTTGTGGGGGAGTCCCCATTAACTTTGTTTTTTTTTCTAAGATTGTAGTTCTTTTTTTTATTTCTTCTGAAAATTTAATTCAGTGCAATGAAATAGCAACCCTTTTTATTTTATTCGTTATTCTGAAACATTGAAAAATCACAATACTGAACACCTTTATTTTAATACGAATATTTATTTA
>NC_073693.1:285157259-285211666 GCF_029784155.1 Uranotaenia lowii | reverse complement strand
TGATAGTTCATTGTAACTGATAGGCTACGTAAGTTAATAAGCCAAAAATTATCATTTTACCATTTAGGTATTTAAATCCACAATAAAATATAAAAGTTATGATTCTATTTTATTTTGTTGCTGAAGGCCTTAAATCAGGCAACAAAATTAAAATACCCTTCATTTTTAATTGAATCCATGAAAAAAAAAAGATTCTTCAAGTAGGTACCCCAGTTTTTGGTGATGGCGTTTCTTCCATTTTTAAATTCCCGAGTCCTTAATGAATTTTTCATCTCAAAAATTGGAAAATATTATTTTTGGATTAATACCTAGTAAAGCAATGCATTTTGGATATTCACAGTTCCTTTAATATGTTTTACAAGAAACTAGATATTCTAGAAAGTATGTTGAAACTCTGAAAGAGAAATATTCGACAAAAATCTCTGGTTTTCATGCTAATTCATTTTAAGTTAGTAACGCGTCAACGCTAAAACAAGTCGCACTTTTTGCATTTATGCTAAAAAGATTTTTACTTCTTCCAGGCCAAGACCACCAAGAAAATCGTGCTGCGTATGGAATGTGTGGACTGCAAATACCGCAAGCAAACGCCCCTGAAGCGTTGCAAACATTTCGAACTCGGAGGCGATAAGAAGCGAAAGGGACAGATGATTCAGTTCTAAGCTGTGTGTAGGCCATGTGAAGCACCTACCTATGTTTATTACACATTAGGTTACAACAAAACAACTCGTAACTCAAAACCGAAAGCTTAACGGAATCCGGTTGGTACAGTTATAATAAACAGATGGAAACCGCATCAAACGGTTTTCGGAAGTAATCGAAAGTGTCGAAAACTACAACATTCTTCTGTATCACAAATTCCTTTATTAATATTCTTCGTTGGATTCGAGTGTTCCGTTTCGGGTCAGCAGCGATTGCCTGAGGAGCGTTGCCATTTTGCTACACCGAACCGGACGGTCGTTCTGGCAGCAGAATTCCCGGCCCGCCGATAGGTTGCTGTTGATCCAGCGGGGCGAACAATTTTGGTAGAACAGGTAAGCTCGTTCCCGGAAGCAATCCCTACCGATGGTGCCGCAAATCAGGGCTGGCGAGTTCGGCAGATGCTTCATGATGGTGTCCAAACATCGGCTCGAGCATTGTTTGTTTCCTGTAGACGTGCATGAGTAGTTTTGCATCAGCTCAACCTGGATGGCTGGATTCCCACGAGGTGGCTCGGTTCGATTATGTCGATTGAATTGACCGGTTAGGAAGATTGCACAGCTACAAGGTAGATGTTCCTCGTTCTTCATCGGCGATGAAGTACTCTGAACCAGTTGGCTTTCATTTACATCTGTTGGGACCTGTTTGGTTTTACGGGACCTCATTCTCTTTTGGGCACTTGAGGTAACGATCATCGATTCTATTAACATTAACACCACAATCACTTTGATGATTATTATAACGGCACGAATTTTGAAACCCATCTTTTACTATGTGTGACTGAACTGGCAATGTGACGAGAATTCGTACTGCAAGCTGCGATGTAACTTGGTTGTTAATTTAACAAAATGCTGATTCTATGCCACAGATGGGCAGTTTGTTTTGGGTAAAATTTTTACGCTGACATAAAAGTTTCGTGTTGTGGATTTATTTCAATGCCACTCTAGCAGACTGATTTGTTTTTACTGGCAAAGGTCATTCTCCATGTTATTTAAGACTAAATGTATGTCATAAGAAGCATTTATGTATTCGTTTGGACTTTTCTTTTTCTTAAGTTATAACAAATCGGATTTTATACTAAACATTGAAACAATTTATTTCAAACGTTTCAGTTCTAAAAATAAATTTACCATTAGCTATTTAACTTTTCTTTCGAATATCAAATAGTTTTGCGGTTCCCTCGAAAACAACATCCCCCGCCTGGACACATTCGTATGATAAACTTACTATTTTTCGCATTTCTCCTATTTTTACCTCAAACCGCACTTCCTCATTCAACCGACATCGATTCGGAAAACGAAATTCCTGCCCAGTAACAACGAATCCCGGAAAGTTAGTCCCGATTATGCCGGCAGTTGTTGCGTTCAACAGGGCTCCATTCACAAACGATTGTTCTGAATCAGGCAAACTATGGATGGGATTCCGATCCCCGGTAAACTCGGCAAATCGAACCAGATCTTCTTGCCGGAATGTTCGACTCAAACTGAAAACATTACCGGTTACAATCTTGTTGTTGCGAAGCACGCTGATGAGCCGCATTATCTTCTAACAAAACGGTAGCCAAGTTTGAACAAATCTTGTGTTCTGATGTTCTCAAACCTTCGAGCGTTTTCAGGAATTCTTTATCCTCAATCAGATTTTGATTCAAAAGAATTAACGTTGTTAAAACGTGACCTATCAAACCGTGATTGTTTTTGTGTTTGATTACCAGCAAGCTTAGGTGCTTCGGTAGCCCACTTTGCAGAAAGTAATCCTTAATTTGCGGATCTAGGCAAATGTTACAGATTCCTGCTGCAGCATGGTTCAGCAACTGGGTGTCATACGCTTCGCTCAAGATTTCCACAAATAACTCGTGTGCTTTGGCTTGTTTCAGGTAGCCCCAGTTGATGGGATCGTAGGCAAAATTCGCCAAATTAGCTGTAACTTGTTGTTGAGCCTCTGTAAAATTGTTGATGTTAATGTTAGATTTTTTTTCCAAATAAAAAAAAAAGATTTTCAAACTTACCGAGATTGCCAGAGATGTTTTCGTAATACTCGTCGACCAAAAGTGAGATGAATTCGCGCCTGTCAATTCCCTCCTTTGGTGTCCTTTTCTTTAGCTGCTCCTCGGAGGAAAACATACCACTTTACTACGAAAGAGGAACCGAAAATTAGTACGATTTTGCCAAAATTTTGCCGGCTTTTTACAAAAACGATTGATTTTTCATTATCAAAACATATCAATTCTCGCTTCACTCATTTTTCGTAATTTTTGGACGGACGTAATTTTTATAGCATAATTAATTTGAGATGTTCATCATATAAAGAATAAAATTTGAAAAGAATCTATTCGAAACAGCAAAAAAAAAATCGAAAAATTCTCGAAGTTTCTGAATTTTAGAATTGAATATGAGTACTTTTAAGTAGAATAATTTTAAAGCTTTTAAGTTTTGAGATAAAAATTTTATAAATTGAGAATTTTCGAGTTTTGGAGATTGAAAATTTAAAAAAAAAAGGATTATTACCTTACATTTGTAAACTTTAGAAATTTCATAAATTCTATACCCTTCCGGATTTTTTTTTTCAGTTCCTAACAAAATTGCGAATGATTATTCGGCGCAAAACTATTTTTTGAATGTCGCAGCATGCATTGTATGCGTTTTTTTTTTCGGTAGATAAAGTTATTGCATGCGGCTGCTTGGGAAATCAACGCGGACCTTATATTAACCTCTCGACTGAAAATTTTTATTTCACACGAATTTCGGGACCTTGGACTTGTGTTCAGTTTTTTCGATTGATAGAAATGGTATTGTATATACGATACGGCGATTTTTTGGGCTACGAACGATAGCTGAATTTCACAGGTATTTTTCAATAAAATTTTAATCTTATAGAAACAATACAAGCAATATTGAACCGTTAACTTGTTTAACTGACACTATGATAAGAACATTCAGATTTTTTGGTACCTGAAGAGACAGGAATTTCGGTAACAACTGTGCTCCATAATTTGTTGATATACCGATCTGAGCTACCAAATCAGGTAATTTTTTTTCTTAAGAATACCTGAATATTGAAAATGAAAGCAGTCAATGGAAAAAAAAGTTTCAAGAATCGACAAAAATATTTAAGATTATTGTGATTTTAGATGCCTTATTTTCGCGTCGTCATTATTATAATTTTGAAAAATACCAACAAAATTTAAATTGATTTTAAGTTTCTTAGTATGTTTTAATTCTGTGTAAAAGTGATAACAATTTTCTAAACAACTGTTATGTAGCATCCCTGAAATACGCGTTTGCCATAAAACGAGAACGTCAACATTCGCAGTCTTGCCATAATAAGTGCATCCTTCACGAGTGGAAAAATTTGCAATCTTTTCTGCTGCTGCAAATAAAAAGTAAATTTCCACTATTTACACGGACACAACGCGTATTAAATTGTTAAATAATGATGTGTTAGGAGTGTTTAAACATAATAAACGTAACATCCGGAGGAAAACATAATTCGTGCCATGGATACAAGCCAATCAACATCGGCAGAGCATGTAAGTTGCTGAAATTAGCGAAAGAAGCTACGAAATTGATCTGGTGACCTCATAAAAATAAATAGTGATTCGAGATGATGTCAACGTGTTCGATTCGTGCCTGATTGCTTTCAACTTGATGATACAACATTTATTTGGAAAATGATTATCTGTTACAGGACTCTGCCACGAAAAAAGCCAGCCCCTTCGACAATCTCACCCGAGATGATTTGGTCAAAAAATGTCGGGGACTGCTCGGAATAGCCCAGAAGGCCAAACAAGCAAAAGATGGTAAGCTTTCGAAAAGACCATCAAATAAAATGATTTATCATTTATAGAAATTCATAAAAACATTTCGATTCGAGTGCAAAACTAACTCCCTGTTATGTTATTCCATTTCAGAGGCCCAAGAGGAAATTAAACAACTGAAGGATCAGTTGAATCAGGCTGCGGCGCAAAAAACAGCGGACAAAGACTGCCTCCGAGCAATGCAGGAAGTTGTTGACTCATTAACGGAACAAAAACTTCAATCGGCGATGCGGGTTGATGAGCTTCAAAAATCGACCGTCCAATTGCGCGGTGAGCTGGAAAAATTGTCAGACGAAAATGAGGCTTTCCAGCGACAAATCAAACGAGCAACGGAGGAAAACGAGGAGTTACTGGGAAATTTATCCCAGATGGAGCAAAAGTTGAAGGATTCAGAACAGGACGCTGCGAAAGCCAAAGGTGAGGTTTCTGGAAAGGAAGAAAAGCTTATTCGTAAGCTGAAGTTGTACAAAAATAAGGTACAGGAGATTTCTGCTAAACTTATGTTGCTGAAATCCGATCGTAAGATTCTGATGAAAACCGTTAAGGAATACTCAGAGCAAGTTCCTAAATGGCAGAAAGAATTGATGAATGCTTCCGGTATTGTGTTCAAAAAAACACAACAACTGGAGATCGAGAATCAAAAGCTGCAACAGCAGGTTGAAGAGTTAAATAAACTCAATGAGAAACCGAGTGTTGAAGAAGGAGCTTATGCTGAACTGCATAGTAAAGTCTCCGAACAGGAAGCAATCATAAATCAGCTTAACGAACAGCTTTCTGGTATTGCTGAAAAAGACGAGCACATTTCGATCCAACTGAACCAAATTCGACAACTTGAGAGTGAAGCTGATGAATACAAGAAACGTTTGGATCAATATGCAGAAGAAAAAGATAACGCCAACAACAGTTTGAATGCGTGTAAATTAACTTTGGAAGAACTGCAAAAAGCTTCAGCTCTGAAAGTGTCAGATTTGGAGAACAAACTTCATTCAGAAGTTAAACAAAAAGAGTCTCACTTAAAAGATCTTCAACGACTTCAAGAAGACTTAGAGAAATCTGTCCAAGAAAATGAGAAACTTCAAGCGGCCGCCAAAAAATCCGACAGTAATCCTGCAATGGAAGAACTGCAGAAGCGATACCGAGAATTAGAACATGCTAAGCTTACCTTAGAACATGAAAAACGAACGCTTATTGAAAAAATCAAAACCATACAAGCTAGTACGGTTTTGGCGGAGCTCCAAACTCACCTAGATCAGCTACAGCAACGTTGTAGCAGCCAAACAGAAGAGCTGGACATAAAACGAAAAGAACTATCGGATCTGGAGAATGCAAACAACCAGTTACAATCACAGCTTGAGGAACTGCACGAAAATTACAAAACTGAAGCAGCCACAAAAGATTCTCAACTTTCGGATTTAGAGAAAAAACTTGCGAATGAACGCGAAGAAAATGAAAAATTGCATCAAAGTTTACAAGCCGCTTCAATTTCGGAAGAACTGCAAAATGAACTACGTACCAAAAGTAATCGGTTATCCGAATTGGAGCTAAGTCTGCAAACCGAGCGGGACAAAATTGTCACGTTCGAAAGCAAGATCGACAGCTTTGAAAGCTCCTTCCAACAGTTGGGAGTTCAAAACCAAGATTTGAAACAGAAATTGACCCAATCCATTTTCGATCAGGAAAAGCTTCAGAAAAAACTGATGGAAACTAGCTCGGCCCTTGAAACGCTCCAGGGTCACTACAATATGCTAACCTCGGAAAACCAACAACTCCATTCTGCTTACTCGCAATTGTCTCAAGACCACAGCACCTGTAACGAAGACATCAACACCTTGCGCTCTAAACTGGAACTTACAAAGCTAGAAAATAGCGAACTACTTTCCGAGCTGAAAGAAATCAACGAAATATTGAAGGAACGCGGCGGAGTGATTTCATTGCAGCTTTCTAAAATATCGGATCTTGAATCCCAAAAGCAAACTCTACAGCAAAAACTAAACGAACTGGACTGTCCGGATATAGCGCAACTGCGACTCCGCAACCAGGAACTGGAGCAGCAGCTTTCCGAAAAGGAAACGGAATTGGGCCAGCTTAGAGCCAGTGTCGGGGATCGAAGCTTCGATGGACAAAGCGATGTGATGTCCACTTCCACCATATCACGGTTGGAGGAAGCCGGTCGGATGCGAGATCTGGAAGATAGTTTCGAAGAGAAGTACAACAAGCTGCGGGCCCTGGCAGTGAGGCTGAAGAAAAAAGTTTCCGAACAAACGCTGACGCTTCAGCAGTACGAAAAGGAAAGAGAATCCAAGGCAGTGGCTGGAGGTAAAAACTTGCAGTCCCTGCAGGCAGAGTATGATAAGCTGCTGGACCAACTAGAAGGGGAACGTCAACGAAATGAAACTCTGGAGGCGGAACTGAAGTGTGCTAAAACGTCAGCGGATTCGGGAAAGGTAAATTTATTTTTTTTTTTGGTACATAATTCATTGTCACAAATATCTCGTTAAATTCACAGACTCTGGAAGATGCTAGCGCACACCAACGAGAACAGGAGCTTAGCCTAAAGCGTGAAAAGGAAGCTTTTAATTTGGTTAAGAAGGAAATCGAAGCCGAAAACCAGAAGCTTAAAAACGCACTCAAAGCTAAAGAAAAGCAATTCACTGACGAGTTGGAATCCCAGAAGGAACTAAAAGCAGAGTTGGAAAAGCTCCGTCTCGCAGCCAAAAAGGCTAACGTGCTTAATTTGGAAATGGAAGCATACGAAAAGTCATTGGCTGAACTGAACCGCAAACTGGAAGCCAAGAAGGAACAGGTCAAGGAACTCGAGGGCAACTTGGAAGCGCAAGAAGGAACGACTAAAAGTTTAAAAAGTCAAATCGCTCTTCTAGAGCAAAGTTTATCTGGCGAAAGGAGTCATTCGCAGGAGCTGAAGAAGAATGTTGATTTGCAACAAGAGAAACTGCGGGTCAGTGAACATCAGAGAGGTGAGCTGAATGTGGAGCTAGCTCAACTAAAGGTTGATTTCGAGAGAATCAAAATCGAAATGGAGACTGGTAAGGTAGAGTTGAATGAGGCTATCACAGAAAAAGAGAAATCCTGTGGAGTATTTGAAGCTGAGAAAAGTAAAATATTGAAACAGGTCTACAGTTTAGAGAGTGAATTAAGCAGTCTTAAGGAAACCCTGGCTGAGAAAGAACAGGAACTGGAAGATAACAAAGCAGAATTTGCGAGCTACAAAATTAGAGCTCAATCTGTGCTAAGGCAGAATCAAAGCAAAGACAATAGTAGGGAACAGGAACTTATGGAAGAAGTGGAAACAGTTCGTAAAACTTTAGAAGTGACACAGAGCAAATTTCAAACCTTTAGTCAACAACTGATGGACGCCAACAAAAGTTGCGAAGAGCTGAAGGCAGACAAAGTGCGTCTGCAGGCTCGTTGCAAAGAGCTACACGAACTGCTCGAAGTAGGTAGACTGCAAAACGAGACCCTTATGGAAGAGATTCGAGGGTCGAATCTTAACCACCAGGAAGCATTGAAAACACAGCGTCTGCAAAATGAAACTTTGGTTAATTGTTACAAAAAACAGCTGGAAGATATGCAGGAAAAGCACACGCAAGAACTCAAAGAACTTCAAAGCCAGATCAAGCAACAACAGCCGCGCGATGTGATGGACTCGACAGATTCCAAAAACAACAATTTCCAACCGGGATTGTTAGGTCCTATTCCCAAGGGTCAACACATATCCGACGAGCAAAAAATAAGTCTGCTCCTGATGGAACGCGAAGAATGTGAGGGTTCGGAAAGTACCAGCTCCCAGAATGGAGCAACTGGCGGCACACATCGGAAAATTTCCAACTCTAGTCACCATCAACAGCTACGCTCTCAGCGGTCAAACCGGGATCTGATTCCGCTGGATGAACTGCTCAATTCATCGTTTGACGATGGTTCCAGTGTACTATACGGTGACGGTGTTGATGATGAAAATAACTCCCCATCCCAGCTAGTGGGTCGAACGGTTTCACCTACGGTTGAGCTGCAGCAAACTAGAGGACTCCTAACGAAACAGGAGAGCCGGGTACGTCATTTGACGGCTCTGTTGGCCGAAGCCGAACAGGATCTGGCCAAGCTGACTCAGCTGAACGAGCTGCTTAAAGAAGAAGTTCGTAGACATGAGCGAGCAATCGAGCGTGAAAAGCATGTACATAATTCGGAATATTTGAAGAATGTGATATTCAAGGTAATTCGAGAATTCCTATACGTAAAAAGAAGATGTTAATTGTTTTTTTCATCTTGCAGTTCTTAACATTGAACAGTGGGGACGAAAGATCGCATTTGGTTCCTGTCTTGAACACGATTCTCAGGCTTAGTCCGGAAGAAACGCAAAAACTGAATAATGTGGCAAGAGGTATGAAGCTTCGAAAGTTAGATTTTACCAATTTTCTTTAAATTTATGTTTTTCCCTTATAATAGGAACCGAGAGCGGAGGACGTGGCTGGACCGGTATTCTGTGGAACTAGCATACTTAAAAGTATTAACGAATGTAGGTGGAACGTGACCATTCGATTTCCAACTAAGATTTGCACGAAATAGTAGAACGTGCTCAGATTAATTTTCAACCGTTGTTGATAGAAAGGTATAAATCTAAACACTAGTTCAAACAAATTCTCGTATAAATTTATTTAGAAGTGTAGAGAGGGTTTGTAAATAAATATATTTTCTTTATCACTTCAGATTGGGCATTAGACTTCAATTTTTCCAATACCAATAATATAGTAGGTAGTTCATATGACACCGGAAGAGTGAGATGTACGTGAATGTTAAATTAAAACTATTAGAAAGGATTTTAAATTCACTTTGTGTTTTATCATTAACAGAGAAAGCATTGTCTTCGAACCGAAAAGCATCCTTGAAAACGAACATGTTACTACAACAGGATCCGAAAATGACAATTTGATGGCTAAGGAGGATACCGAGGGAGTCGATCAAGCTTTTACTTTGTAGGTAAGTGAAATATCATTTTTATAATAGTTTTTCGATTCGAAAGTGCCTTGAAATAATTGAAAGGTGGTCAAAGTACTGTTCAAGGAAAAAAGTCACATAAAAACTTACATGATCAAATGCCAAAATTGTTTCAATGCCTTAATTACATGACCTTCACCTCTTTTCTTTTAATTTACAAGTAGTTTTATTAAGGCATTTAAGTAATAAAGTTTTTTTTGTGCCGAATAATTATTTCACTTTTGTGTGATACAAAAAAATGTGTTTGTCTTCAGCTTGCTGTGCGAACGCTGTATAATTTTCACATTTGGAACTAGCAAAAGTAGGTATCATAGAATTAAACATGGAAAAAGTTACATTTTTTTCGAAATAATATGTATAGGCGTGTGTATATGTCCTTTAAAGGGTGTCCACGAGGAAATTGCCACACTATCAAATTACTCTAACTTTTTAACCGTTGGGTAGAATTTAATGAAAATTTGGGTGGATTTAGTTCGTAGTGCATTGTTTACAAGTTTTAAGGTCCTGTGTCACGAGAACAAGGATCTTTCGCATTGTTCCATCGCTAAAACGTTGGGAATCGCGAATCCCACGGTGTTGCGAGTTATGAAGCAATCGGATGAAAACTCGAATTTTGCGAATCAATTTTGTGTGTGTCAATTTCATCGTGGACACCCTTTATTTCTTGCTTTCGAAAAATAATATTGCAGAAGGTAGGAAAATATGAAAGTGAAAATATGCTTGAAGCATGTTAAAATGCGCTCGTAGGAATTCAATGTGCTATCAATTCTTAACTTATTGGTTATTCAAGTGTTTATCTTAATCGTATTCAAACCTACAGAAACTCAACAGGTTTGAAGTCGTTTATTTGAGTATAATTGAAGTTATGGCCCATCAAATTGAAAAATATTTTTTTTAATTCTTAGTTCATTTCAATACGGCTTTGCTAATTTCTTCAAAACCTTGTTAATTGGGTGCAGGAAGGTGTTTGTGATTAATTGAGATTAAATAATTTGTAAGAATTTGCAAATCTGAAAAAGTAACAGCGAATTTCCAAAACCTACTTTTTTCGAAAAAAAAAAAAATTTGATTTTTGCTATTTTTCCGCATACTTTGTTCCACATCTCACACATACAGTAAAATATCGTAATAAAAATACCATGGGCTAATTTCTTCTAATCTGTATAATATTTTTTATGAATACATAACTTAAAAATATCCACGCGTTTCGAGATATTTGGATTTTGATTTGTGTTGCTTTAAAACAACACTATGCATTAAAGGGTTAAATTTAAGAATAGGAATTCAACGTTCACAAAGATTTAACGACCACGAATAACCTATTTTCGATTCGTGGTCATCAAATCAACTGATCCCCTTCGAACGAACGCCTCTGAACTAGAGAGTCGTGAAAGCGCAGTAGTGAAATCAAATTCACACCAGGCGAGCGAAATTCATTCGCCTCAACGGATCCGAGAAGCAACATTTTCATCTTCTCGTTTGTTAATCGCAAACCAACGAACGGTAGCCTCTTCATGGCCTCAGATTTTCCCCCTTTTTGACGACCTCAGGATACTGGCTCCACCAATCAGACACTCCCAGGAAATAATCGATACCGATTCGGTTCCAGTCGGCAGTCAACGAAACGGGATTGGATTGTTATTGATGCTTTCATAAAATGAAAATACTGATTAATTAAAAAAATCACAAAATTCAAATTTCATATTATAGCTGGCGATAATTTATGTTCCCAAATGTTTTGATGAAAACAACATTATCATATAAAGCTGCACGTTGGCGGCACGTTTCGTATCATGCTTTTGCAGCTCTAGCAGCTGTGAGTGGATGAAAGTTCATTGGACGGTACACAGGAAGTGGTGGAAATGAATGATGATTGAGGAAAAAAGATCTGCTAATCTCATCCGCTCATTAGTTTTCGCTCGTCGTTCACGGATTCAAAATATTCGGTGATATGAACTCATCATGGCGGTTTGGATTCAGATTTGAGATTTGATGAAAATAAGCGCAGACATGAAAGTCCAGTTTTGGTGAAACGTCCTTAAAAAAAGGAGTCTGAAATGACCGGTTCCATAAACACAAAAATAGTTTGATAAACACTATTTATTTATTGATTTGGTGTTCCGTCTCACGACATAACCTAAGAATTCCTCCAATTCACTCGGTTCATGGCAACCGTTCTCCAACTTCTCGAGCATCCCACATTCGCCAGATCACGCTCCACTTGGTCTAACCGCATCGCTCGTTGCGCCCCAGCTCGTCTCGTTCCTACCAGATTGGCAGCGAACACCTGTTTTGCAGGACAGTCGTCCTACACGCCGCCAAAGATGGTTTTTAACACTCGTCGCTCAAATACCTTCTCGAGCAATATCCACGTCTCGTGCCCGTAGAGGACAACCAGTCGTCTAATGAGCGTTGTGTACAGGTTACATTTTGTGCGGGGGCTAAGTCTTCTCGACCGCAGTTGGTTTTGGAGTTCATAGCAGGCACGATTTCCGCTAATCATTCGCCGCCTGATCTCACGGCTGGTGCCATTGTCTGCGGTCACCAGTGCGCCGAGATAGACAAAGTCTTCGACTATCTCCAACTCGTCGCAATCGATTGTGTCCTTGTTATTACTAGCCAAGCGGGCTCAGTCGGTCTCGGATCCGCAGGCCAGCATGTACTTCGTCTTGGACGTTTTAGGCAGCAACCCTATTTTCCTGCTCCGCGTTTCAGTTTGCGGTAAATCTCCTCCACCGTCGCAGATGATCTGCCGACTATATCAATGTCGTCGACAAAGCAGGTAAGTTGACTGGATATGACGAAAATCGTACCCCGCGTTTCGCCCATCGCTCGTCGAATAACACCTTCTTCTCGCCACCATGCAGGATAGACCAAGGCTTTGTCTAAGTCCCCCGCGCGATTCGAATGAACTCGACAATTCACTCAAAACACCCGCACACAGAACTGCGTTCCATCCATCGTCGCCTTGATCAGTACAGTCAGCTTCCCGGAGAAGCCGTACTCGTCCATGATTCTCCATAGCCCGTCACGGCTTTGGAGTCGATGAATAGATGGTGCGTAGGGACTTGGTGTTCACAGCATTTTTGGGGAATTTGCCGTAGTGTGAAGATCTGGTCCGTCGTAGACCGTCCCTCCATGAAGGGCTGACTTCCCACGAATCTGTTTGCTTGTGGCGTTAGGTACAACACTTCGGGACAACACTTTGTAGGCAGTGATCGATCGGTAGTTCTTACAGTCCAATTTGTCGTCCTTCTTGTGGATGGGGCATATTACTGTCAGGTTTATGTGATGGTCACACAGGCCCATTTGGACCCATCCTTCACCCCATACGCATTTTTAGAAGTGAGAGAGACAGTTTATCCACAGACAAAGTTTATCCTTAGGATAAAATGTATTGTTTACTTTATTTTATCGATTTCTGTACGACTTATTCGTCTTACTCCCGCGTATGTCCATCACCGTGCAATTTCTATCTGATGCTTCGTCAGATCTTCTTTTTTTTTAAACAAACACAAACACCTACAGGAGGATCTCAATGAAACTAATGTTTCCTCGAAGAGATTCCTTTTTCTTAACTCTAAGCAAAGATAGTAGATATAAAGATACCCAGCTCTTGACATTTTCCATATAAATTCCAACAGACATTCTTTCTACAAACATCAGCACCACCTGTTGACGGAAAAGGTCAACATTCCTCACAAATTGTGTTTAAAGATCCGAGCGTGCAGATCATGATGCACTCTGATATGTTTTCAATCAATTTAAAATTATTCAAAATGCACTCTGAAGTAAATTTATTAAACTTTGCAGAAACAAATGCTACTGACTCAGTAAAATTGAGCTAACCGCATTCAGATTCATCGATTGTGAAAAAACTCAAACTTAAACAGTTAAAATAATAATGAAAACATTAACGTTCACAATGTTTTTAATTTGATTATTTAAATCAACAATGAATGAAAAAAGTGTTTAAAGAAAATAATAATTTAAGAATATTTAACAATTTATAATTTAAGAACATAGTGAAATGTTGAATTTCAACCAGTGTTAGTGTTTAAAACTTCTAGGAGGTTTTAAACTCTGAGACCAGTTCAAAATTCATCTTTCAACTATTTTTAGCTACTGGCTAGAGAAGATTTTTCATTTTCACCTGAGGTGTACCGCTAACTTCATTTACTAAATTTGTAAATAGAACTAAATTTATCTAAATGGCCTGCAAGGAAATCAGTTAGAAAAAACCCAATACTCAAAGTGCTGTATGATAGAAACAGCTGGATCAACTTATAAAACTGTGGCTTTTTACTTTACCTGAAGTGTCGTGTTAAATTTTGAAGAATATTATTTAATTATTAGTTTTGCAAATTTTGAGTCTTCTTCGAAGTGAAACAATCAGGCTGATATTTTTTTTTTTGAAATTTGGATATTGTGCAATCTTTTGCTGTCACAAAAAGCGGTTAGCGAGTAGAAAAATTAAAAAAAAACTGATTTAAATAGGTACTGATTTGAAATATGGCACAAATGTCACAATTCACAGTTCTAAAGTGTGCAGTCTTATTTTGTGCGCTGCGCATAAAATAATCCACACCCTCATTTCTGACACTAAAGATTTTTGAGTGCAAAAATCAGTTATTGTTAATGGGACTTTTGATTGCTGTGCTTTAAAACACTCAATTGAGTACATGTGTCCCACAGTGTGATAAAAAATGCTTTACATGAGTTTTTTCTGCTAACAGTGTTCACTGTGTTTTAGTTGCATTTCTACCGTCATATTTGATGGTGGCGCTTATGTTTTTTTGTCTCCCGGTGTTGGAATATAATTCACTAAAGGTTCTCGCAGCAGCTCTAGTTGGAGCAGGAGCAGGAGCAGCTCAAAGCTAAAAAACAATGAGTTTATTAGGGCAAATAGTTTTACATAGGATTTTTTGTTTCTTACATTTGTCTCCTTTAGTACAAGAGGAGTTTCCGTGTTTTGATGCCAAGTTATAATCGAGAGCATAGATTTCTGGCCTAGAGTTCGAGAAAATGCGCATTATTACAAATAATTCTGATACCAATAAAAGAAAATCTAACCTATATCGGCCCTTTTGAAAGGAATGCTCGACTGTGCGTGGTATCAGCCTTAGATCGGGTTTTTACCGATGTGCGCTAAATATTACAAAAAGTTAGATTTAGTCAAAGGTTCACAACAATTTAAAAAGGTACTCACGAATGGCACAAACAACTTTAACAACTAAAACTATCGTTAATTTATAAAATATACGCAGAGCGTCACTTGTCTTTCTTGGTTCGTCGCAAATTTTCACTTCTAACCGTTTTCTGGTTTGACAGTTCGTAGCGTGGCCGTTAGGTCTGTTCAGATGCAGCGACGTCAGGGATGCCAGAACATTCTCCACCCCGTGAATCCGGAACGGCCTCCGTATCACCTTGCTCGGATTCACCGTTACCTATCTCCATAACGGCCAGCTTCGCCACCGGTCTCTCGAGTCGTCCAGATGTCGTTTGTACTGCAACACGTCTGATCCTTCCATCCTTGTTCGGGATTAGCTCCACGATCCTTCCTCGGATCCAGGTACGCCGACTGCCTTCCGCAATATACACCAGGTCTCCAAATTTAACCGACACCACATCTTCGAACCACTTGGACCGCTTGTTCATATTAGGAAAGTATTCCTTCAGCCATCTGTCCCATGTAGCATCAGCTAAATACTGCGAACGAAGGTAACTGCTTTGTAGTGCTTGGCTAAGACTGATTGGATCACGCATAGGGTCCTGATCTCCCGTGGAGTTACCCAAAAAGTGGTTGGGTGTCAACGCTTCGTAGTCGGCCGAACTTTGAGGCATGTACGTCAGTGGACGAGAGTTTATAAAAGCTTCTGTTTCCGCCAACACCGTCAGCAGAATCTCGTCGTTGAGTTTCCTTCCGTCGTCGAGAGCTCTCATCGATTCTTTCACGCTTCGCACCATCCGCTCCCATACTCCACCCATGTGGGGAGCGGAGGGCGGATTGAATAACCAGCTTGTTCGGGCGTTGGTGAATGTGTCGGAACAGTCGACGTTGATTCTCTTGATCTGTCGTTTAAGCTCGCGATCGGCACCGACAAAGTTCGTCCCGTTGTCGGAAAATATTTGGCGTGGGGGACCTCTTCTTCGCACAAATCTCCTGATCGCCATTATGCAGGAATCCGTCGTTAAGCTGTACGCCAGCTCCAGGTGAACGGCACGGACTACCAAGCATGTGAAGACTGCTACATATCGCTTTTCCTTCCGCCTGCCAACGGTTACCTCCAACGGCCCGAGATAATCCACACCGGTATACGCAAAGGGTCTGGTATACGGTGTCAATCTTTGCTCTGGCAATGGCGCCATTCTTGGTGGATGTGGTTTACATTTTTTAATCTTACATACCTGGCAGCTTTTCGATACTTCGTTAACAGCGGACCTCAGATTCGCAATCTGAAAACGCTGACGGACTTCGTTGACAATTGTCTCTCTGTTTGCGTGTCCAAAAATTCGATGATAATGCTCCAAAAGCCTTTGGGTAACTAGATGCTCTCTGGGCAAAATTACTGGAAATCGGGAATCGAAGGACGCGTACTGCGCATTCACGGTTCTTCCTTCCACTCTAATAACACCAAATTCGTCAGCAAACGGGGAGAGTTGATACAGGGAACTAGATTTCTCAATTTTGATTAAATCCTCTAGAGCTCTTTCACGATTTGATATCAGCACCTTCACCTCATCAGGGTAGTGCTCACTTTGAGCCAATCGCCAAAGGATATTCTCGGCTGATTGGTATTCGGATTGCTTCAATGGTATTTCGATATTCGGGATAGTTCGAATTATGTATCGCTTCACGTTTTCTACGGATGGTACCGTCTCGATGGGCAATGCTTTCTTTCGTCGACGACAATTCGAAATGAATCGCATAGCCGTAGCCAGTATGCGTACCAATATGGTCCATTTAGAGATTCTAGCAACGTCAATTAGCTGAATGGGAATATCAATGTGGTGGAAAAGATAGTGGGTTCTCAACTCTTCGTTGGTGCTTTCATTCGGTGATTTCTGTTGTGGCCATCTATCAGCAGGTTCGTACAGGAATAATGGGCCATTAAACCAACGACCATCCGGTTTTGGATCCGTATCTTTATTCCACTTGGTCAAACAGTCAGCGATGTTCTCTTTTGAAGGGACCCAGCGCCACTGATCCGAATCTGTTAAGGTCAGAATTTCTCCGATGCGAACGGCTACATATTGCTTGAATTTTCGGTGGTCAGATCTAATCCAGGACAAGACGGTGGTAGAGTCCGTCCAAAGAAATTTCTCCTTAATTTCCACCGTGTGGCTAGAACAAATGTTTATCATCATCCTAGCACCCAACACAGCGGCTTGAAGCTCTCTTCTGGGAATCGATTGCACCTTGAGGGAGGCCACCTTAGCCTTCGCCATCACCAAGCAGCATTTCACTTTTCCATCCTCGATGACACGGAAATACGCCGCGCATCCGTAGCCCAATTCACTGGCATCGGTGAACACATGTAGCTGCAATGTTTCGTACCCTCCAGCATGATCTCCACCACAGTAGCACCTGGGGATCTGAAGGTTGTTGATTTCTTGGAGAAGCTTTGTCCATCGGACCCATTTCTCGAAAGCTTCATCCGGAATGTCATCATCCCATTGTATGCCGCATCTCCAAAGATCTTGGAACAGCATCTTCCCGTGGATTGTATACGGGGACAGAAGACCCAATGGGTCGAAAAGACTCATAATACATCGAAGAGCCATTCTCTTAGTCGGTCGTCGTTCGCCGCAAACATACGGCGCCAGCTCACCACGTAGGCTGGTAGGAAATTGGAAACAATCCTGCCGTGGGTTCCACTCCAGTCCAAGGACCCTCTCGATGTTATCGCCTCCTATGTCACTGATAAGTGAGAGCGATTTCTGTTCCGAAATCTCTCCGACTGCCTGTAGCACCGATTCATCGTTGCTAACCCAATTTCTCATGGTGAATCCGGCCCGAGTAAGGGCTCCTTTCACCTGAATCGCTCGATCAGCTGCTTCCTCAGAAGTGGGGGCGCTATCGAAATAATCGTCCATATACGTTTTCTCCTTGATAGCTGTAGTAGCTTTCGGGAAATCCTCCCGACACTCGTCCGCTATTTTGTGCAACACGTAAATCGCCGAACAGGGCGAGCACGTCGCTCCGAACGTCGCGACGTCCATAATATACACGTCGGGCGGTTGTGTTGCGTCGAATCGAAACAGGAATCGTTGGTAGTTTTTGTCTGCTGCTCTTATTCGGATTTGGTGGAACATTTCCTTTACGTCGCCACCAAAACCGATGCGCCACTCTCGGAACTTGCATATCACTGAATGCAGGGGGACCAGTAAATCCGGGCCTTTTAACAGTTGATTGTTGAGGGAAACTCCACCCACTGAGGCCGCCGCGTCCCACACCAGCCGTCTTTTGTTCGGTTTCTTCGGGTGCGACACCACATTCAGGGGGAGGTACCAGACGCGTTCAGCACTAATTTCTGCCAACTCTTCTTCGGTTGCCTTATGGGCATACCCTTTTGTCAAATAATCTCGTATTTGTTGGTGCACGTTAGCCTGGAGTTCGGGGTCTTTTGACAGCTTGCTCTCTAGGCATTTCAGACGTCTCTCAGCCATGTACCGGTTATCTGGGAAGCACACTTCATCTGCTTTCCACAGCAAACCAGTTTCGTATGCACCGTCACGAAACACCGTGGTTTCCTCTAGGATCGTTTTACATCGCTTGTCTTCGGCAGATTCAAGAATCGGCGCAAACGGGTTCTGGGGTTCCTCCAGAACGAAATGTTGTCGGATGAGGTCGTTAAGTTCTTGATCTGCGTCGCAGTGATGGAAGTTAACTCGTACAGAGTTCTTGTCATTTCTATCTCCTGCCTCGTTAGGCCCATAGATGGCCCATCCGAGCAATGATCTCACGGCAACAGGTTCGCCAGGTTGACCTTGCCGACTTTCGATTGGGGTTAAAATGTCAATGTTATCTAACCCAATAAGCACTTCAGGCTGCGCATCGTTAAATGAACTGATTGGAATATCTTTCAGATGTTCATAACGATTAGCTAATTCGTCGTAGCAGAGGGTTTGCTTCGGTAGCTCAAGTTTCGAAACCGTGTGTGCGGTAAAAGAATGTTGTTTCGGATCTCCCAACTTCGAGATCTTGCATTTAATGAGCTTGGATGAATTTTCGTTCCGGGTTACACCGGAAGTCCACTGTAGTTCCAGCGGATGCCTTTTTCCCTCTATTCCTAGGCGGCGTGCTAATGACGATTCCATTATGGTCAGTGATGACCCTTCATCGTAGAATCCAAAGGTATCGACAGTGCGATTTCCGTTGTGCAGGGTAAGTGGAACTATTCGAAAGAAAAACGCTTTTCTGAATTCGTTGTGGGAATTACAAACAGATTTAACGACTGTTGCTTCTCCCTTTTTGGCTTGCGCCGGAACATGGAGCAACGGATGGTGCTGAACTCTACAGCCTTCGATGTTACATCGGATTCTTGATTTACACTTCCAATTACCGTGCTCATTCAGGCACATTTCGCACAAATTCCACTGGCGTACTGCACGCTTTCTTGAATCGAGATTTAGTTCTTGGAACTTCGAGCAGTTCCGAACCCGGTGATCTATGCCACCACAGATTGGACATGGCTTACGTTGTCTATATTCTTCCTGGTTTGCATTACTGTTAATGTGAGCATGGAAATGTCCCTCTTTCTTCTGCGACGGTTTTGCATACTTCGCTGTCTCAGGTTTCGGCGGTACAAGCGTGGTAACCTCACAGGCGTCTTCGGCCAATTCCTCCATATACTGGCCAAATTCCTTAAGCGTTGGCTCGGGGAAGGAACGTTTATATCTCACCCAAGCAAGCTGATGATGAGCAGGGAGCTTCTCAACCAATTCGCTGAGCAAATCGGGATTCGACAAATGAGCTCGGAGACCTGCAGCCTCTAGCTGGTCACAAAAGTGCTGTACAGCTGTGGCAAACTTAATAAGGCTATCTAGACGCTCAGATTTTGGCGATTCTAGTTTGCGCACTTTAGCCAGCATGTTCCTTACAAGAATTTCGGGCCGTCCATAAAAACGTTTCAGTGTTTCCATTATCTTCGGCACGCTGTCAGGAAATGTCAATTTTGTTCTCACTGCTTCTCGAGCCGCCCCTCGCAGGCTTTCTCTAAGACGGACAAGATTCTCAACGTCTGAGAAACTGCAGGCAGCATTGGACGTTTCGTAACTATGGAAAAATATTGGCCACTCCTCAGGCTCTCCGGCAAACGCAGGTAATTTTCTGGGCCAGACTTGGCGAGCCAACACTTGTTCTGCAGACGGACCAATATTCAGGTTGGCAAACGCTACCGGTTGTGGGAAAGGATTTATGGGTTGCTTTGGAGGTGGTACTTCAGGAATCAGGTTCATAATTGGCACACGGATTCGTGCCGAGTGACTTCTAGGTTCGGAATGAACTGAATTCGGATTACCCGGTTCGACTATCCGAGGAAACACCTCTTCCGGATCGTTATTATTTTCCTCCAGCTGATTGCGCAACCATTCCTCAGCCTTTTGACTTCCACTTGGCGCTGATTCGGAAACATTTTCCGATCCCGACTCTTCGACTAATTTCTCTTCCAGCTGATGCTTCTTCTTTAAGAAGGATTCCTCAGAAGCAAGCTCTTCTAGACGGATAGCCCGTTCCTTTTCTAGGAAACGCATTTCCTCTCTCATACGGCGACTTTTAATTTCTCTTTCTGCTACCAATTTGGCCAACTCAAGTTCGGTCCGGATGCGGGCGCTGGATGTAGTAGATCTCACAGATTTGCCGGCACTTCTCACGGACGAATCTTTGTTGGATTCCGCACATTTCTTCCTAGCTCCGTTCTCAACTTCAGCCCTTCCTATTCTCGTTGAACTGGAGTGAGGAGCCTTTGATCGCACGATGGGTGTGCTGAAATCGGCGGTGTTTACGGACTCTGACGGGTCTGCAGAAGGTGGTGTGCATTTAGTGCATCTCCATGGGCGATCCTTTACGCCGGGAGATTGATTCGCACAACTCAGATGCCACCAGCCTAAACAATTATCGCACGACACCATTCTCCGTTCCACCGAATTAGGTCTGTTGCATCCACCACAGTCGAATCCATCTTGGCAATCAATTTCCTCTTCCGAATTGACCATCTCGAAATCTTTAGGGTTTTCGAAAATCTTTGAGGATGTTGGAATATAATTCACTAAAGGTTCTCGCAGCAGCTCTAGTTGGAGCAGGAGCAGGAGCAGCTCAAAGCTAAAAAACAATGAGTTTATTAGGGCAAATAGTTTTACATAGGATTTTTTGTTTCTTACATTTGTCTCCTTTAGTACAAGAGGAGTTTCCGTGTTTTGATGCCAAGTTATAATCGAGAGCATAGATTTCTGGCCTAGAGTTCGAGAAAATGCGCATTATTACAAATAATTCTGATACCAATAAAAGAAAATCTAACCTATATCGGCCCTTTTGAAAGGAATGCTCGACTGTGCGTGGTATCAGCCTTAGATCGGGTTTTTACCGATGTGCGCTAAATATTACAAAAAGTTAGATTTAGTCAAAGGTTCACAACAATTTAAAAAGGTACTCACGAATGGCACAAACAACTTTAACAACTAAAACTATCGTTAATTTATAAAATATACGCAGAGCGTCACTTGTCTTTCTTGGTTCGTCGCAAATTTTCACTTCTAACCGTTTTCTGGTTTGACAGTTCGTAGCGTGGCCGTTAGGTCTGTTCAGATGCAGCGACGTCAGGGATGCCAGAACACCCGCACAGCAAAAAAATTTGGTGATATTACATCAAAATCATGCACATAGTTTGAGTTTCAAAAGGCATCTAATATTACATTCTGTTGATGTACCCAGCTACATACATTTGATGTAAAAATATTACACTTTGTATTTGTATCACAGTAGACGAATTCAAGCACGCAAATTGTAGAGCTTCTGCTTCTAATGATATGGCAAGCCGTCATTAATTTCAATATTTTAGAATCTTCCTGACAATTCAATAATAACTTCCGATTTTATTCGTAACAGGGAGCATGGGTTCACCTTACGCCTCAGATTTCAAATATTGAATAAGATGAGAAATTCCAATCACAATAAAAAAGCAAAATGGTTTAAAGCGTGATTCTTTTTTATTTATTATTCGAGAAGACTGTTTTCTCCCTTCAGTGGAAAAATGATTTCACTCACAAAACCGGCCCGTTCCGCTGGACATATTGGAGTCAAGTTGGTGTGAAGTATTATTTGCATTCTGAAAACAGCTTTCCGATCACAGATTTCACGAATTTTCGATCCCCGATTTCACAATGGAATGTTTAATGCATCAGTTCCAATCCAGAACCACTTATTGTTCAGGTTCCATACCCTCCAGATTTGTCCTTGGAATGTCCACTGCATGTTCACAAGACTTTCTAAAATAAATATTTGAAAAAACAATTGAGGGCTTGCAAATTTTTGAACAACATACTAACCTTCCGGTTGTTTTGAAATCCGTTAATACTTGTTCATTCAGACGTCTCGAAGTAAATGGACCTTAAAACGAAAAAGAATTGAAAAAAACTTAGAGCGATGATTTGCTTAGACTTTTTATTAACATTGATAGCACTTACCGGCAAAACACACATCCTCAAAGTTTATAATCGGTCCTCAACTTTTTAATGCGAGAAATTTCAAAACGTCAATTTAGATAAACATTGGCTACTTGATGTAATACTACAGAATAGGTTGTGATATTACATTAAACGACATGTTCGCAGTGTGTACATCGGTTTGATGTAATATAACAACGAATATAACAAATAATACATAGAACGTCTAACATCTCCTCAAATTACATCCGCCATCGTTACATTATTTTTTGCTGTGCGGTTTTCATAAGAGTTGGGAATCCTTATATAAACTATTTTTGCTCTAAGCGTTCATCTTTCGAGGATATGATGGCTAGCATCTACAAATGCTAAAACCACGAACCCACAGAAAAGGTACTATGTATGCCGTGACCGGGATTCGATCTCATACCCACTGGCTTAGAAGACTTGAAGGCTACTCTCTACTCCACGGGCTGCGGCTCATCACTATCTTCATCACTATTTTATTATGTTTTTAAAAATTTGTCCTTTTATCAAATTATCGGTTTTGCGTAATTTATTGCCAGTTTTAAAGCTTGAACTGTCTTTGATGCTTCGCGGTAGGTTGTTATACTTTTCCTGTTTGTTGCAGAACTTTGAACGTTGGTCATCTCAATCATTGAATCATTTTGTAGATAAAAACCAAACTGTTACACGCAATCCTCTGCTTAACTGACAACCATTGCAGCATATCAAGTCTTAAAGCACTATGAGTATATCTGTTGCATCGTATTACTACTCGCATTTTGTTTTGTATTCTTGGTAGCCGCTTTGTTTGTGTTTCTGATGCATGAAGCAATATTGTAGCGCAATATCAAAGTGTCGCGTAATAAAAGATTTTACTTAAGTTTTTTTTTTACCAAAAAGTCATATATTAATTTTCCGACAAGTACACCATATTTAATGGCAATTTTCTTTATTATGTAGTCGATAGGAGCTATGAAATTCAGTTTTTTGTCGACTTGTACTCCTAAGTGCAGGGTCCGGCTATTGAAGTGCTACATTGAAGTAAACATATAAATTGATCGAAACAACAACTTTTTATTTCAAATTCATTCAATTTCTCTTGAAAACAAATTACTTTTTCAAAATGCACAGGTAAAGTTCGACTTGTGATCTGTCCGGCAACCAAACTCTGTCGTTCTGCTTATTCACGAACTGCTGTACAGTGAAGAGTTTCTCGTCGGTAAACACGATATTCTCAACCTTCCAACCTGCCCTCTTCAGCAGCGGAGACTGTAGTGACCGATAAGCACTATAGTTTTAAATTATCTCATAAACCACAAAGAGCATAAACTAAACTGATACGCAAACGCGACATGTTTTTTTATCATAAACTATAACCACTGACCACACTGACTTGACTCTTAGAACAAAAATTCAACCATTTTCTGTCTAATTTTTTGTTGTCAGCTTTTGCAGGTTCGCAATACCGACGGCAGGTGGTGAACCTGAAAAATTTGACAAAAAATGCCCTGTAGGAAAAATGGTCCTGTTTAGCCCGATTTTATCGTAGAAATTGCGTGTTTTATTTTTAAAGTTGGGTGGCATTTCCTAACTGGGATAGCATTTCTTCAAATCGATCGATGCGCACTCTGGAATCGACATTGCGTACTGTTGGAAAAATGATTTTTTTTGTTTTTTTTTTCTGGAAAAATTATCCAGAAAACGAAATCGAGTGTACAGTCAGTATGGTCAGTGCTATAACCATCACTCGCAAAATTCGTTAACTGAATGAATCTTGTTTTGTGCGTTACACGCTCATTCCTATTTCCAACATTTGAGTACTCATTTATGGAATGACAGGAGAATAACTACCTACTTTTAATATAACTTTCACTAAATAATTGATTTAGCGAAGAATATCTTTTATTTCTATCACTATTTCCTACAGAGACTTCGATCCGATATGTTGAGATCCTCTGGCAATTTATTGGCACTACGGCGAGGATTTCTCTTAAGGCGCTTCTTGGCGATCTTCGCCATGGCAGGTGTCGTGTCACCACAGTAGGACGGCGTCCTCCATCATACCGTTTTTTGGCACTTCCGGTCTCCAGGTATCTTTTAACTGTACGGTATACAAAACTTCTGCACACACTTATATTGGACAGCTCACGAACTATGTCCTTCTGCCGTTTGCCATGCAGTTAGCAACAAGGCAACCACAGCGCTACGTTTCTGTTCGAGATCCATTTTTCCGGATAAAACCTGATTACAAAAGTAACACTTACATCCAATGATAGCTAACACTTAATGTAAACAAAGCGACGAGGGGTCGTTCAATACTGTTTCGTGTGCAACGAAATAATTACTGTTTAAGTAATGTAGCAGTTCAATTGCCGAACCCTGTATTTAACTTTTTCGACGACACAACCATCAATTAACAAATAAGAACAAACTCAAAATCTTTCAATTTCCAATAATGATCCAGCTGGTGTAATTAAAATTAAAACACAGTTTCCTATGTTTCAAAAACTCTGCAATGTTTTTTAAATCAGAATTTGCCTTTAGCATCACGAGCTCTAAGTCTTTACCACTCCAGTAGGAGACTCAATCATCCGCGAACACTTTAAGGCTACCATGGCGTAAACAATTTCTCGTGTCATTGATGTAGAGTATAAATAACAAGGGACTCAATACACTTCCTCGGGGAACCCCTAGACTATTTTCTCTGTCTTGCGAGTAAGATGAACCATATTTTGTTCGTTGCATTTAGCTCCTTCCACTCCTCCGGTAGCTGTTCTGTATCCCTGATCCGAACCATCAACCGGTGTGGCAAACTTGTCCGGCTCCAATTTGATGAGTTCAGGTGCGATGCCATCATTCCCAGCCGACTTGTTGCTATTCAGCTGGCGAATGGTTTCCTTAACTTCAATCATCGTTAGAAGTGGTTCCTCTACGTCGTTGGCTACGCTGGCGATGTATCTTTCCCCATCGTCTTGGTCTCCTGCATGTGCGCCGTTCAGGTGTTCATCGGAGCGCTGCTTCCACCTTTCGATCATCTCACGATTGTCCGTCAGGATGCTTCCGTCCTTATCCCGGCATATTTCGGCTTGCGGCACGAAGCCTTTGCGGGATGCGTTGAGTTTCTGATAGAACTTTCGTGTTTCTTGGGAACGATGCAGCTGCTTCAGCACCTCGAGCTCCTCCTCCTCCAGGCGACGCTTTTGCTCCTGGAAAATTCGGACTCGCTGCCTCTTCCGCTGTCGGTGATTTTCCACATTTCGACGGGTGCCTCTTTGCACTACTGCCGTCCGCGCGGCATTCTCTTCGTCCATCACCCTCCTACACTCCTCGTCGAATCAGTCGTTCCGTCGAGTACGCTCCACATAACCGATGACTTTCTCCGCAGCACTGTTGATGGCTGTCTTGATGGTATCCCAACAGTCCTCGAGAGGGGTTCGTCAAGTTCGCCCTCTGCCGGCAGCGCTGCTTCGACCGATTGCGCGTAGTCTGCCGCGACCTCAGATTGCTTCAGTCTAGCGATATTTAACCGAGGCGGGCGCCGGTTTCGTGTGTTGTTCACTACGGAGAGTTTTGGGCGCATCTTCACCATCACCAGATAGTGATTTGACTCGATGTTGGCGCCTCGACCGGATCTGACGTCGATGATGTCCGAGAAGTGCCGGCTGTCAATCAAAACGTGGTTGATCTGTGATTGCGTTTGGTACGGTGTACTGGTACGGTTGCGTGATGGAGGTATGCTGGAAGGGCTCCACGGTACGAACGTACCCAGATGGTCGATGTTGGCGCCTCGACCGGATCTGACGTCGATGATGTCCGAGAAGTGCCGGCTGTCAATCAAAACGTGGTTGATCTGTGATTGCGTTTGGTACGGTGTACTGGTACGGTTGCGTGATGGAGGTATGCTGGAAGGGCTCCACGGTACGAACGTACCCAGATGGTCGTGCCATTTATCAGAGCTGTGGCAACACACACGAGCTTGGAACAGCATTTATCGTGATGGGAAGTACCGGTGACGACAAAGACAAATTCTACGCGCAGCTGGAGCGTGAATACGACCGTGTTGCCCAAAACATGATATCAAGATCGTCATCGGGGATTTTAATGTTCAGGTCGGCCAGGAGGAGGAATTCAAACCGACAATTGGAAGGTTCACTGCGCACCAGCTGACCAACGAAAACGGCCTCAGACTTATTGATTTCGCCGCCTCCAAACGAATGGCCGTACGTAGTACCTTTTTCCAGCACCGCCTCCCACACAAGTACACCTGGAGATCACAGAAATGCCACTTTTTGGTGTCAATTGATTCCAATATTTGGCATCGTCCTGCTTTCAAAACTTCTTTGATTTCATAAATTGTTATTCTAAGTTTGTATTCGGCATACGACGAAATGATAATAGAATTTATAAAATAAAAATACCTTAATGATGTCTAGTTTTGCTATGACAGCTTAACCCTTCGTTTCATAAAGTAACAAATTTGCAACAATTAATTAAAGCGGTTGTAAATAATGTAATAATGTAAATATATGTACAAACTAGACCAACTTCAATCTGAAAAATATGAAATGTTAAAAAAGGCTTATTTTTCAGAATTTTGACCTAGTCCAATTCGCACCGAGGAAACAAAATTTGACTGGAAAAAATATTTTCGCATTTTCAGTAATGCAATTAACACAATTGAATGCAATTTGAAGATTTTTTTAAATTTTTGTTTGATATAATGGCCTTTTATTAATTGTTGCAAATTTGCAACACCATGCAACGGTAGCACCTTTAGTTACGTATATAGGCTACAAAGTGTGTGTTTTTTTTTTAAGTTTCATCTTTTAATCATGCTTGTATGTTTTCCGATGAAAGTATCATTATTTTTATTTTATATTAAAATGTTATCGAGACATTTTTAAATATAATGCAGATCCATTATCCTCTAACTGAACAAAATGGCTAGCAACTGTAGAAATATGGGAAAAAACAGTAAAAAATCCTTTTGACTAGATCATCAACCATTCGTATCATAAATTTAAAAAAAAATGGCATTAATTACGAAACCTCGTTAGAAATCCTGCATAAAAGTTGAAAAATTGTTTTTCTAAAGGGTCACTAATGTACATATGTATGCTGTATGTTGGTTATCCACCATGGGTGCACGGATTCACCGCAGTTTCTGCCTAAGTATGTTTTCAAATATATTCTCAGATTATTAAGTTCGAAAATATATTTCCAAAGGGTCACATTTAGTACAAATTTGTGACTTTTGAGTAGTTGAAGTATTCGTAGTAATAGTTTGAATCAATAATTTTTCAAATACAACGAGCGCTGTGTTTCTATTTCTTCTTCTATTTCTATTTTATTTTAAATATTGTATTGTGATCCCCGGGAAAGATTTTCTGGGTTCGAAATAAATATTTTCGCATTTTTTAGTAAATTTATTATTAACATACTTTTTCCATACTAGTACATTGATTTTTTAAATGCAAATGCATTATATGTTCTCAACATTATACAATGTAGTACCCTAGTTTGTAACATGAGTTCCATAATGTGCTTCAATTACTTTTTATCATTTAAACAGTATTAATGTTTACAGTATTTTTCTTTCTTTATTATAGAGACTTTCAGCCTCGGGCTGGTTCGTCTCCTATGTTTACAGTATTAATTTTTTCAGAACGAATGTGATAAGGAAACGGTGCATGATGGTGAAATAGCAGTTTCATTTTAGTCCTACTTATAGTTCCGTTAACTCTTCTGAATGTGTACCATCGAAAAATTGTTTTCGATATTCGACCCTTAACGTTCCCCTTCCCTCTTTCAAATTAGAATCAAAGCTACAGTTAAGTCACCGCAACTATTACGGCTCCTTCCTCTACTAACATGAATTAATTAGTGATCCACTCGGCAAAATGAAACTTATAAGTAAATTGCCTTAATAAATAAAACTGTGATTAAAAAAAATCAACAAAATTTATATGAGTGCATTTTAAAGGTATTTTATCCATCGATTTTTTTTATTAAGGAATATTGATAATTTTGTTTTTTTTTTGTTTTTTTTTATAATTGGTGTTTCAATAAGCAAAGCAAATTGTTTCTTCAACAATTTGTATTCCCTGATTTTCAAGTTACTTGGTTCTTTGCAAATAAGTATACCATGTACAACAATCACTTTTTCTGTTATAATGGTTTTATAATTCGTTGTTGTCAGCCGAGAATGAACTTTTTTTAGATTGTTGTATATTGCGCTTAAGAACCATGAACACGAAGATCATAAAACCACATACAATCTTTCACAAAAAATAAAGTTACTGAAAATGAACTGGAGATTTGTCGATCTAATTAATCTCAATAATGCGTGTAAGCTCATATTTAGGTACACAGAAAAAAAATCTGAATCCTTAACAACACTGAAATTGAAAACCTTTAATATTACATGACGTAGTACGCGATTTATTTATTTAAATTTACAGACTAAAAAAAATTTGAATGCATAACAGCACGGAATCCTGATGACACGAATATTACTTGACACAGACCGCGATTATTTGATATAAATTTACATCACATATGATGTAAATAAAAAGAAGCATCACATATGACGGAATTTTCAATGCGAATTTAATATTACACGTCCTAAATATTTTACATGTTTTCCAATTCTACGCGTCTTTAGAAGTGAATTAGAAATTTCTGAAAATTACACGACACGTAATGTAATAACTCCACGGAGTTATATTAATATTACATTACACTGAGCGCGCTCATGTCATGTAAAAATAAAAACTGTCAAAAACAGAAAAAAAGTCTTCAGTCAAGTCGTGCACCAAAGCGATTTTCCGAATGTTTGATATAGCAGATTTTTCGGTTAGTTCTCAATAATTTAAAAATCAATTACAAATATGTTCGTCATCGAGTTTTCCGTGTGATTGGCCTCTCGGGAGGTTTATGAAAGATTTTAGTGCAGCGGTACGGCGATGAATTTGACAGATGATTGAAGTTTTGTTTAATTTTATTTGTTGATTTTTTTTTCGCAACACAAGAGAAAATTGAATGTGGAAAGGAAAGAAAGTGTAAAATTATCAAGCTGCCACTGAATCATTTTTAACGGGAGTCGGAAAATCCTCGTTTTCAATTCAAGGTAAAATTTCATTATTGTCTGAGTCGCGTTCTAAAATTCTTGTCCATCAAACAGGTGCAGAAATATTTAAGGATAAGCTGCCGTTTCCGGAAGCGAAAATCCATCATCTGGACGTATAAAATTTGTAAGCAGCTCACTAGTCCCATTAAAAAGAACTACAAGTTGACGAAGGCCTCCCCTGGGAGAAGATCGCAATAATGAATGCTATCCAAGAGTGGGCAGGGAAGAGACAAAAACGTAACACCGATATCATCGTTCTAATCTTCCTGATTGAGTCAATATGTTTACGCAGTGGACGTGGCTGCCAATGAGCGTATAGGTAAGCCTTTTTATTGTTCTTGTTCCAAATAACTTTCCTTATAAAAAAGTAAGAAAACAGTAGGTACACCTAGAATAGTGCAATGCAGCTGTTTAAACCCACACAAAACATTTCTTGTCTAAAAACGTTTAAGGAAGACTTGGACTACACGTGAAACGATATGTTGTCACTTGGTTCGATGTATCCTATCAAAAGATTTATTAGGGGGAATTTTTATTCGTTCCTTTTATTAAGCAATTAATTTGAATCATTCAGGAAAAATAGCGCATGTGTGATCGAAAAATCTTATTTTGGAAGACATTTCTAAACTTTTTTTCTCCCACAGGCACATATTTCATAACCCGAGGAGTTGCACTCGATCAGTGATGGTGCCAAAGGTTCAAATTGATCAAACAGGCGATTGATAAACATTGAAATTCCGGTAATTTCTTACTTTTTTCTTATCGATTTTTTATGTTTGCTGACAATTAATTCACTATTACAGATTTTAATACACCATAAAACAGACGAATATAGTTTGTCTTCGCGATGCAAGAGAAACAAAATGCCGAATTGAATTTCCTTGGCTCCAATTGCAGGAAGTTGATATGGGGCCATCTGTCAAAGGAACTGAGCCAAAAACTCATGGTACGATCTATTCCGCGGACACTACGTGACCACCAAGTAAGCCAGGTTTTCCAGGCCGCCGGATGAAGTTCGTTGTTTTTATCGAACGCACCCAGCTCGAGAAATCCAACGGAACTAACCATAGACGTAAGCGTCCAACAAATCAATTGTTCAATCGTGAAGCGGAAGACCTCCCCAAAAATTCGTCGCTAAACGAAATAAATAATATTGATTGTGAAATACTGTTTTTTTTTACCGGGAAATCAATAGCAGTGAATCAGTCTTCTAAAAAGTAAACAAACCTCATTCCAATAGGATTTTTTTCTTCCTAAATTCAGTGGTTTTTAAATTTACATCACTTCAATATTACACGTCTGCAGAAATTTACAGGCGTGCAATATTCAACTCACACTGAAAATTCCGTCACATATGATGCTTCTTTTTATTTACATCATATGTGATGTAATTTTACAGTTTTTTTTCGTAGTGTGTAGGAACTGCGGTGAATCCGTGCACCCATGGTGGATAACCAGCATACATAGGTTCTACCCCCAGCTAAATGGTGTCCAGACACTAGGTTTAAGAAGTTTTTGAGCTTAAACTATGGTTAGTGCAAGATAAACTAAGAGTAAACATTTATTTCTAGCTTTCTTGTGTGAGGAACAAAAAGGTATAACCATTTCATGTTGTTGCAAATTTGCAACAATTAATATTTTGGCTATATACTCGAAATGTGTGAAAATTATATTTTTTCATTATTTTTCCCTTCATGTACTCATCATTGCGCACTATTGAGAATTTTTTCAAGAAAAAATAAAAAATCATGAAATAAAGGGTTAATGCTGTTCTCAGCTCGATTAAAAATTTCGATTTTTGGTTTTCCGTCGCAGAAAATAGATACTGAATCATGCTGTCATATTGATATCACTTTTCTGGTCTGGAACCTCACTTATGCCTTATTTAGCTCATAGCTGCCATTGGATTATCAACACATAATCGTGCTATTATTTTGCTATTAATGCTAACGTAGGTATTGGTTTGTCATCACATCTAAGCATTTCAAATGGATCCCAATTTTAGCATTGGTAAAAATACAACACCCTATCATGCTATCATTTTGCAATTAATAGATCATTTTGGTTACTTTTTGCGATTGATTTGGCATCAACGTCTTCTCGGGTAGACAAACCAGAAGCAGATGCGTTGCATTTTGGACAAGAGCGGCTAACGAAAAGCGATTCTTTAGTCCACTTTTCGGCATCGGGAGACACTGGAATGTGTCCTGTCCTGATGGTATGGCTGATGGTACTGTGTCCAATTCCGTATCGTTGGCTACATCTCCAGGGTCGATTTTCTCGATTTCTGTAAAAAAATCTGCTTGGAAGCTTGTCAGCCTAATCCCTATGTTTCAAGTTCTGTTACTCACATGATAGGGATATACATTGATCGAGTTATCGAGTCCTTATAAAATCCAATTGATGGCTAGAATCTGCAATGAAGAAACGATTATATCGGTAGCAATGAGATTTCAATTCAAATAATGCCACTGCTTCTAGTGAAGGAATTCATCGCGAAACGACCCATCTGGTGAGAGATTCGTATCATCTGGCGCTGCCGTTTTTTCGCCGCCGCCCGATGAGGATAACACCCGGCCGGGTCCTTCCCGGCTCAACCCGTTCCTTCCTCCGGCATGGTTGGCCTCCTGCTGTTAATGCTGCCGGCGGATGGCAGACGAGAGTCGAGCGAGATCGCCCCGTTGGGTGGAAAATCGTCGCGCATGTGCGAAATCACGCTAAACTCGGCCTTTCATTCCTTTGTGCTCGTGGTAAGTGGTACGTTTTTCCTTGAGCTCCTGAAAATTTGTGGAAACTTCTGGATAAACCGGTGACCGGTTGGTTGTGGTCGCTAGATTTTTGTAACCAACAACGGGTTTGAAGTGAAGTCTTAAGTGTGAAATTTATAAGCTGGTGCCGGCCGATCGTTTGCCGTTTTATTCGCAGAAGATTGTGGGTGGTAGTGATTTTTTCCACAAATTTTCACGTGCACAGACTGTGAATATCCAACCCGGGGGGAGGGCTTTTTCCCGACAAAGTTGCAAGTGAATCTGCCTGCTGGGGTCTGGTGGTTTGGTGGAAGTGGTGAAGTTCTGAAAGCAGTAAGAGAGCCACCCGGTGCTGGTGAACTGCACAGGGTACAGCATCGAATTCGTTGCCGTTCCAAAGCTTCGGGGTAGTTTCGCCATCATTCCAAGGGTCTTCTCGGCTCGAACGGACGTGCAAAGGCAGTTTCTCCAGGCTCGGTGAGCAAGGCTCCAAGTGTGAGTGTGAAAAAGTGTAGGCTAAACGGCAGCCATTTGTTAGGAGCCGGAACATTTTTTCCATCCTTGCGAATAATTCGGCTATCTAGTGATTAAAAACCGGCATTTTCTCGCCAAACAGGAAACGGAAAAACGTAAGTGTTTAGAAGAGGCGAATTTTCACTTTCCCTTCAAACCGGCTTATCTTTTCGGGATTTTCTCATCACTCATGCAGGCAAAAATCGGCAAACCATGTGGATCGATGAGTCAAGTGAAAATGTGCTTTTCTAAATTTAAATCTTCGTCCCGTCTCGTTCGGCTTGTCGGTGAGCCAAAATAGCACTGTAGTTTGGCGTCTACGTGCGAAAAACTTAGAAAAGTAATGCTAAACGTTTGTTACCAGGGATGAGCAGATTCGAACATGTCTGCCATGTGGATTGATTGCAAATTGATTTTCCCTTTTTCTTCTCCCGGGCAGGTTGAAAATAGTGTATACTTACGTTTCTGTTAGTCGTTAAAGGAAAAAAGCATTACTTTGCATACTGATAGTTCTACTCAAGGCCAAAGCCTCTCTCACAAGATGGTGAAATTATCTTCACCGGATGTGATCTCTATAGGCCGGCCATGTTGCAAAAGCGGATTTTTACATCTCTTCAAAAATTTCTTCCAACAATGTTCAGATCCTTCAAGTCACGAGAGTGATATCGCAGTAGAATTCATTACATCAAAATCGAAGTAAAATTTCATCATAATCGATATCAATCGGGAAACGTGATGGGGACGCATGGTACGCCATGAGAAACCGGACCATTCGCTGGCTGTACCTCCCACATCTAATATGGTTCATCCCCCCTGGCAGTCACTACTGGGTGCTGCTACTGGCTGCAACCCAGATCGTCATCATCATCAATCCCCCTTCCTTCTCCCTGGTCACTGATGCATGCATGCGCTTCTGAGGTGATTTTATGATTTTTTCACTGGTGATAAACTCCCTGGGTACGAACAGGTAATCTGATGAATAACGAAAAAAAGGGTTACCGGTCGAGGTGCTGAAATGGAAAATCGATCCAACACGATGAATTGGAAGTTTTTTGTATGTACCTAGGTACCGGCGTTCAAATTTTCTTTAGATGTGTCACAGCGAAACAAGATAATCCATTCAGGCTCAAACAATCAAGCTCTAAACATTCTTGAGTGTCATCTCTGAGAATGATCCTGATTCAAACGAGAAAGTTGAATCCTAATTGTTCTGAAATTTTATTCTTAATTATTCTAATTTTTAACAGTCTTTAAATTTCGATTTAATTTCAATTCTGATTCCGTCTTCGAATGTTGAATTATTCTCTGAAAAAAACTCCACAACACTTATAGCATTCGAAGTAATCATGCACAATTTCATAAGATGCGTTCTTTAGGTACAAAATGGGAAAATGGGTGTTATTGACGATTGATGCTTTTCCATTTCCCTGTATTCTTAACAAAAGTTTTTAAGGCATAATTTTTTTTTCGAAAATTTGGAGCGAGAAAAGGCGCTTTATCCTTTGTCGATGATCAGAAATGATTACTGAAATTAAAAACAGTTTAGCAAAGTAAAAGTTATGTTATTTATTAAATAAAGTTCTTCCGATAAAATTCTTGGGTTCTTAGGTTTCTGATTAAATCAATTTTGAGATTAAATCATTTCCAGCCGCTGAAGAATATTCCTAGTGATTGGTGAAGTTACTTTACATTTTGCTTGGTTTCTTTATCAAGAAGCATTTTTCTTAACATGCTGCCATCGATACTACCTATTTGAAACGTATGGTACTCTGGTGGTCCAAGTTTCTTCCGCTCCTGTGTTACAGATATTCTTGCGTTCTCTGCTCTATGGTAGGCCAACCATTTTTTTCTAATCATTTTAATGTGTTTATGTTGGAATCATTACAAACAAAGACTAGAGGAATAAGAACTGTATTCGAAAAATGCAACACTTTCACTTGTGAGTAACTTTTGAACAGGTTGATGGAAATTGATAAAATGATCAGTGACACTACTTAGTAATGTAATGTTTACATGTGCAAATTTTTATGGCGATCTGTTTAGTAGTTTTCGAGATAGCGTCTAATGAATAAATTCTCTGACCAAAATTTTTGCACAGGATCGTGAAAAATCTTGGAAAGTCTCATTGAGAGACTCCAAAACAGCTGGAAATCAACTATGCGATTTTATGGTAAATCGTTTTAAAAGTTTTAACAGTGAGCTTGAGTTTGAGTAAAAGGAAGAATGATTTAAAGGGCGAACACAAAATTATTGCGACACCGAAAATGTCATGCCAATTTTTTTTATAATGCTTAGAATCAAACCAAAATTTCAGGGTAGTTTTTTACATACATTTACTTCAAAAATCAAAAGAAAAATTAGTCGATGGAGCCTTGAGTGCAAATCTTTACAGTGTCATCCGGTACCAGTTTTTCAGTTTTTTCCCATTTTTTTAACATGTTTTTCTCGTCTTTGAATGTCTTCTAGCTCTTCCGAAATTCCCGCTATATTATTGCCCAGTACTGCTCTTCCGGGCACAGTTCCGTACGGTTTGACAGGTCCATGTCCTTTGGAACAAAATGGACAGAATTGGCCTCATACCACTCCAGGACAAATCTGGCCAAAATAGCGGAGCTTCGTCGTGCTGCTGCAAGAACGGAAAAAGGCGCTTCTCGAGGCACTCAGATTTGTAGATCTCGCCATTTACTGTGCCTTTTATCAAGAAAGGCGCACTCCTCAGTCCGCAAGAGCAGATGGCCTGCCAAACGAGATATTTGGAGGCGAACTTCGACATTTTCTTCTTCCTAAATTTGTCGTCCACATCGAACTTGCTCTTGCCGATGAAAAACTCCAACCCCGGAATTTGCTTTAAATCGGCTTTTATATACGTTTCGTCGTCCATCACACAGCAGCCATATTTTGTCAGAATCTTCTCGTAGAACTTCGCGGTTTGGGAAGTTCTGTACCTTGTATGTATGTAGTCCAGCTCTCTTCTTTGCATTGGACGTAGCTCTGCGACATGCCGATCTTTTTAGCCAAATCAAGGCTTGAGACGTTGGGATTTGCTTTAAACATCCGTTTCACCTCTCCCTCCGTCTTTTTGGTCTCCGGTCCCGGTTTTCTTCCAGCGGTCCAACGTCAACCGCTTCTGGAACCGCTTCAACACTCTGGAGACGGTTGAATGGAGAATGTTCAACATTTTCCCCAACTGTCGGTGCGACAGGTCAGGAAATTTCAGAATTTGGTCTCTCGAATCGCCTTGGTTCACCTTCATTTTCGTTGAATCGACCTCGACAAGACTTCGAGTTTGACAGTATGTAAACAATACACATCAATGAGAAAGTGTGCAAAATTTGGTTGATTTTTACCCAATGATAAAAAAGTTATGCCCTGTTGAATGTGTCGCAATAATTTCGTGTTCGCCCTCTAAGTGTTCTAAAATCTTGCTCATGCACCTACTCGGTTTACTAGGCAATTTTAGTCTGGGGAAACACTACCAGAACTTATAATGATGGCGAAACCGGATGAGGGTTTGGTTTTAAAATTTTTTATGAAGGTTTGGTACAGTTCATGTCATTATCTATGTTAAAGAACATGTAAGTTCATTTACTTAACCTCTAAGAGTTAGAGTTATAAATTCTTCAAGGGAAATTTTACAATAAACAACTTCGTCGAAGACCGTAACTTCGTATCTAAAGTTATTAGGTGTTGAATAGGGGAATGTCTTTTGGCATTGAAAAACAATCAATTCTTCTGACATCACTGCTAGTGCGTAGCGAGGTATTGCTTGGAAAATATAATAGCGCCAGCACTAAATCAACCCTCCGACTTTCGAAAGATTTCTGACAAAGAAAAATGAAGTACCTACTAGATTGTCGGAAGTCTGTGTGTTGTTGAAAGTTCACCAGCAACATTTCTAAAATTTTTATTTAAATTCACAATAGTCTAGTCATGCAATATCTTGCTAGGCACCAGTAGTGATGTCAAATTAATTTATCGTTTTTCAATACCGGAAGACATACCCCTATTCAACACCTAATAACTTTTTTGCCAAATAAGATACGAAGTTAAGGTCTTGGATAAAGCTGTTCAGCGGAAGATTTCCTTAAAGGATTTATAAATTGGCACAAAAATCTGTTATCAGGCTCAGTTCCAAAATTCCTTTAAATTCCTTGAAAAGAAAAGCTCAGTTCCACAAAAAAACAAAAATGATGTTGATTTTTCCGAACAAAATATTAAATTTTCCTATACAAACGAAAGTTCAAATTTAATCATATAAACGTTACTAAAAAACTCTGCAAAAAACATGGATTAGTTTTGAACCAAAACGAAGCTTTTAAGACCTCAGGGTTCGAGAAATTCAAGAATGACCCCAAATTGATTCAGTCTAATGACTAAGGTTGCCAGATTTTTTTCAGCACCTATCCGGGCCGGACAAATCCAGGCTATTTTATTTAAAAACCTGGCAAAGTACAAGCATTTGATTTCAAAATTGTCGACCAAAAATCCGGGCTATATCCGGGCAAATTTGATCAAAACCCACTCATATATATATCAGAAACCGCTAGATCAAATTCTAAGAATTTTGTACCTTCTAGTTACCTAAAGTGTGTTGTTTTATTTTGTAGAATATACTTTCACTTTGAAATTTATTATATTTGAGTTATGCTTCTAAGTGAATCATACTAGCGGCAAGCGAAAAAACGAGACATATCGTATTTGGTCCGCAAGGTGTTAAGTTTCAAACTACCTACCAATTTCCTACCAATATTTTTTGGATAAAAAGGCTGTAAAACATCGTAATACAGTTAAATTTTCTTCTCTTTGTTGTGGTTTCTACTTAAGGTATAAGCTGTAGAACTCTCTAGCGGAAAAAATGTTGCAATGTGGGTAAAGGTACAACTTTGAGGAACCATTAACAGTATTCAAATTTGATTGTTTGATGATTCTGTATAAAATATGTTATCAAACAATGTAAAATCTTAACACCCCTAAAACGAAAGCGCCAAATTACAAAAGCCACATCGGAATTTATAATCATTTCAAGGTTACGTGACATTGAAAAGTCACGCATCATCCCATCTTTCCCCCACACAAAATTTGTTCTAGACATTTTTATTAACACCCCATTTTAACGCACCCAGACCTAACCCATCACCGTCCCATTTATTCTAGCTCAGGTCCCGGTCGACCTTTAGCATTCCGGCATGATGATTCCCCATCCTACAGAGAACCGTCTCCGATTCAACTGTCTGTGAGTGAATGAACTCACGCAACACCGAATGTGAAAAATCCCATAATTTTTTACAATTTCCCGGCGCTCTATCTATCCTTGCTCGAGGTTTTTCCTCTCCGTCTCTCACCAAACCCAATCGATTGTAGGTACACGTACGACTCCCACGCATTCGGGATTCGGTTTTTGTTATGGACGAGCACCAGGTGGGACGCATGCGCATCCACCCACCAAACTTCCGGCCACCCGGCACCCGGATGCCCACCACACCGGCCGCATTGAGTGGGTCAGTGCTCCTCCAGCCTGGTGCCGGACTTTTTTTTCGGGTTCAGCTCCCTTTGACTCTAGCTAGTGGAAGCTAGACGCTGCTACCAATTTTTAGCTGCAGCCGGAGTCAAATTTGGGTGGCCGTTCCGAGGAAAGTTGCATGTCATTCTGTCGCGCTTTTCGCGAATCGGTGACAGTTTTAGGCCATTTCCGGTTCTTGGAGGGAACCGTTCAATGTTTGAGCATTTTTTCTTCAGTCAGTTAAATTTATGGTCCTTAAAAGACTTTAAATAGAGCATCTGGCAATGTCAAAAAGAATGTGCATCTAAATTCAGTTACATGTTTCTTCAATCTTTATGGAATTATGTGTTCAACAACCTGGCAAATATTCCCGCTCATCACCATGGAAACAAATTAAGTAATTTTTAAGTCAATGATTTTGCCATAACAGTAAGTATGACGATAAGAAATTTCTTACAACAAAAAATCGTCTGGCGAAAAATGACAAAGCTTAACTGAAAATTCAAAAGCTAGTAAGCAATTAACTAAACCACATTCTAGTGAAGTTTCTTTAACAGCTCCTATATGGAAAAATTGACGAATGATTGATGTCTCGAACCTTCTACCATGCGTCCTTTCTTAAATTTAAGCTGGCGTCTATGTATTTTGAGTGCAACATTCGGGCACGCGTAGCCTATTTTGATAAGCAGGGGGAATCGGTCCCTTGGGGGTTCCATGTCTGTCTAGTCTTGTACCATTTTTTCTAGTTCCGATTATGGTGTGCGGTTTACAGGTGCCGAAGCTATTCGAGATATTCATTCTACAGGTCAACGGAGGGCAGTGGGCGATCGAGATTTTTCTATCAAATTTCTATTACCCAGATAGTAGCCGCCGTTCAATTATGAATGGAAGAAAGCTGCGGCGAAAGGTCGTTATATAATTTTTAATTATCAAGTGCTTACGTTTCCTGAACAGGTGCTTGGGGATTGTAATTTTTTACAATGCAGTTTAGTTTTTATTTATGAAAATATGATAATTTGTATCGTTTGAAAAACATCCTACTTTCCTAAACATCTCCCTTCTTTAACATACAAGTTTATTTGTTTATAAGAAAAATATACCATGTTTTGCAGCCTTAAGCCTTTCTTTTTAAATAAATTTTATATACTGTTGGCATTACTTATGAAAACTCATTTAACGCTGTATAATGTGGTATAATTTTCAATCTTCGAAATGCTTATATCGTCAAAGACAGGGAATAACTACAGGGAATATATACACTGGCGCAACGTGAACACAACGTGCACAGTTTTTTTTTTTCAAATAAAGGCGGAACTTGATAGTATATTGACCCAAATGATCGAATTGGGGCCGCTGTTTTGCGTCTGCTGGCTTATTTGTGTTTATGAACAAACACGATCACGAGCTGTTTACGTGCGAACATGGAAGACGGTTTTGATTTTGTTGTACCTGAGCCAGGGGTCGGAATCGTTTTGGCAATTTGGAACTTTTCAAATTATTCAAAACCTCAAAACAAAAGATGATTTGTTGTAAAAAGATTCCTTCCACTTTTAAGGCCCCCATACAAAATCAAAGAGAAATACCACAAAACTCGGACAATTGTTTATGAAATATGTTTCCCATACAAAATGTATATAGGGGTCCAGCGCCGGTTGTCCGACGCATAGTGCTGGGATAAAAGATCTCCACTGCTTGCGATCCGAAGCCAGCGTCTTCAATTGGCCAAGGTTCAACTGTGTGGATTTTAGAAAGCGTGCGGCTAGAATACGCCGCCACGAGCTTCTGGGTCTGCCTCTTCTTCGATGCTCATCTGGATTCCAGTCAAGCGCATTTCTGAAAATCTCGTTTTCATCTCTTCGCAGCGTGTGCCCAATCCTGCTGTCCTCTCGAGCTGTCCTCTCGATTAGCTTGATCAATAATTCAGGCTGTCCTCTCAACTCGCCTTTCTATTTCAAGCTGTTCTCTCGATTAGCTTGATTTCTCATCAATAACTTAGGCTGTCCTCTCAACTAGCCTTTCGATTTCAAGCTGTCCTCTCAACTTGCTTGTTTTTTCATCAATTACTTTGGCTGTCCTCTCATCTCGTTTTTCGATGTCAAGTTGCCCTCTCAACTCGCTTGATTTCTCATCAATAACTCAGGCTGTCCTTTTAACTCGCCTTTCGATTTCAAGCTGTCCTCTCGACTAGCTTGACTCAGGCTGTCCCCTCAAGTCGCCTTTAAATTTTATCCTGTCGTCTCAACTCGCATAATTGTTTTCAAAACGTTCAGGTTGACCTCTCAACTCGCTCGAGTAAGATTGTGAACATGATCAAGCTGTCTTTACGACTCGCTTGATATTTCATTTTTAATCTTGTCTACAAAGAAAGCTTGTTATTTATCACAGATGGCACTAAATTTTCATTTTTTTCACTTCAATCCAAATAGCTTTCAAAAATCATCACACTGCATTACTTTTTTTGCTTCAACTACTGTTTGGGCGGACCATGTCGGATGTACGAGAAAAAAACAACTTGTTTTAATAACGGTCAACCCAAAAAGAGGAATTTTATTTCATTTACATTTATTTCCCGCGATTTTCACACAAGACAGGAACACATTAACACTGGCAACATTATAGCGGGGATTGTGTTTCAAATTGCTTGACTACTTTTAGGCGTTTTGCGGAATTACAGGGTGACCAATACGTTCCAGATTGAACAACTACTTTTTGCGTAATGAGTATTTGAATGACTCATTTTGCGTAATGGGTAATTAATAAAGTGTTTGATTTCTAAGCAACTTTGATGATAATTTACTTAACGTGAACCGTTTGTTTTCTCGTTTAATAAAGCTTATGAGAACTTACCTGTCACGGTCGCCAAATGTGCCGACCTGTCCGGAGCTCTGAAGCTCGGAAGCAACACCGGTGAAATGCCGGATCATGAACTATCAGGAGAACACACACACTAATCGACTCGCTCACTTGATCGCCGACTGACTGATTGACTTCCTGCACGGTAAAGACCAATAACGCGATGTTGGTTTAATCCGTCCACACACCAATGGCGTTGAACTGTTGAGATCTCATGATTGGAGTTAAGGCTGTATTTTGGGTGTAGTAATGAATGCTTCTTTATTTTAGATCCAACAAAAACTAAAAATGTTTTATTTATGAGGAATTGTACGAAAAGTTGCTTTTTTTAACTCTATGGCGAATTCAAATTTAAATTATTTTTCCATCCGCGAAAACTCTTATTACAATAAAAATAGTCTGATGAACATTTTTATTTTTTGAAGAATTTTAAAAACGGAAGTGTTATAAAAAAAACTAATATTTTTCAAATTTTCCATACATTTCCGTAGAATTTCTATAACTATTTTTTGGTTGGCCTACTAGAACATGCGCAAGCATCATAAGTATACCTACAGAATCTAACAACCCTGCGTTCATATAAACTGTTTATCATTTCTGTGATATTGTTTCGATTAGGCATAGGATTGAGACCAAATTTTGAAAACTCTTTTTTATTAGATTAGCCTTATAAAGTTAATAAACTGTTAAAGGAATCAAGTTTTGATGCTTGATCGCATTTCAATACGATACGATACGATTTGGAAGAATAAAGTGATATATTTTTTATAAATTAACCTAAGATCAAAAAATTACTAGGTATCTATTAATGTAACTACAAAAACTACTCGGTATCTATCTCATCTATAACTACAAAATGGGACCTGAGAATTGCATTAATAATTTTTTATGCCAATTTCAAACATTCTCTTTAAGTTGAGAAGTCAGACCAAGATTAAAATGAACTTTTTAGAAAAGCGAAGTAACATGATCCGGTTACTGGTTAGGTCGTCACAAAATTCTCAGTCGAATAAAGGCCAAATTATGGAACTTAGTAAAAATTAAGGTTGGTAGTGAACGTTTAATGTTAAAAAGTGGCAGTATTACGATTAAATAATCTCCTTTCAACCCAACGCTCGGGGGTGACGTACCCCTCAACCTAACGGGCGGCGCTAAAATTCGAACCCGGGCGTGATCTTCAACAAAATTTGCGCTTTTTCCGTTCATTGTCCTTCTGATTTCTTGCGCTCCATTTGTAAACTACACCTACCTCCATCGCTGACTCTCTAATGAGATCGGTCAACTTACTGACTGACTGACTGACTGCCAATATATGTATTTAGTAGGTATGCAGCACATTGGCCGAAATCTGGAAAACGGAGCGCAGCTTCCACCATGCAATTTGTGGAAAATAAAAAATAAGCAATTATCATACTACGCGACTAAACGGTCGTTAGTGGTGCACGCGCTATCGGGACGTAATCGCGACGTCTTCTGGAATATGAAACTCCCGTTCAATTTGAAAATCGGCTTCAGTTCTTTGGGAGATTCCGGTTGGGACGGATCGATTCTGGGTTATTGTGTTCTTCCTCTTTGGAAAGATTCCTGTACAAGAGTGGAATTTTGAAAATGAAATTGTTCCACGTTGTCCTGATGTCTTACATTTGCTGGATTCTCATGGTACACTCCAAGCAGATCACTGCCAGGTTCAAGCACATAAAATGTGAACGAGAAGAAAAGGTTGGATATTCAGTTAGTTTGTTAGATTGTGAAGGTTTTCATGAGGTTTTGTTTGGACTAAGAGTTGACCTAATTGGAGTTTTATCCTTTCGGCATCGTTACAGATTTTCGGTAAATCCTACGAGTGATCGTGTGAAGTGGCGTCTTAGCCGACCCAGATCTCAGTTCGTTTTTTTGAGTAAGCAGTAGCAGCAGCGGTATTCAGGATGGGTAAGGAGAAGACTCATATTAATATCGTCGTCATCGGACACGTCGATTCCGGTAAGTCGACCACCACCGGTCATCTGATCTACAAGTGCGGTGGCATCGATAAGCGTACCATCGAGAAATTCGAGAAGGAAGCCCAGGAAATGGGCAAGGGTTCCTTCAAGTATGCCTGGGTTTTGGACAAACTGAAGGCTGAACGTGAGCGTGGTATCACTATCGATATTGCCCTGTGGAAATTCGAAACCGCCAAGTACTATGTGACCATCATTGATGCCCCTGGACATCGTGATTTCATCAAGAACATGATCACCGGAACGTCGCAGGCCGATTGTGCTGTGTTGATTGTCGCTGCCGGTACCGGTGAGTTCGAAGCCGGTATCTCCAAGAACGGCCAAACTCGCGAACATGCCCTGTTGGCCTTCACCCTCGGAGTCAAGCAGCTGATCGTTGGTGTTAACAAGATGGACTCCACCGAGCCTCCATACCATGAGGCCCGTTACGAGGAAATCAAGAAGGAGGTGTCCTCCTACATCAAGAAAATCGGTTACAACCCGGCTTCCGTTGCTTTCGTTCCGATTTCCGGCTGGCACGGTGACAATATGCTGGAACCATCGGACAAGATGCCATGGTTCAAGGGATGGGTTATCGAACGCAAGGAAGGCAAGGTTGAGGGTAAGTGTCTGATCGAAGCCCTGGACAACATTTTGCCGCCTTCCCGTCCCACCGACAAGGCTCTGCGTCTCCCGCTGCAGGATGTCTACAAAATCGGCGGTATCGGAACGGTACCAGTCGGTCGTGTTGAAACCGGTATCCTGAAGCCAGGTCAGTTGAGTTTTATCAAGCAAAACCCTCAATTACAGAAAATGATTTTCCTATCTTTTTCTACTCTTTTCATCCACCTGAAAACCAGGTATGGTGGTCGTATTCGCCCCGGTCAACATCACCACTGAGGTCAAGTCGGTCGAGATGCACCACGAAGCGCTGCCGGAGGCTCTGCCCGGTGACAACGTCGGCTTCAACGTCAAGAACGTCTCCGTCAAGGAGTTGCGTCGTGGCTACGTTGCTGGCGACTCCAAGTCTAGCCCGCCCAAGGGTGCCGCCGACTTCACCGCTCAGGTAAGTTTTGCCATTTCCAACATACTCTTGGCGCTTAACATCCCTTTGACATACTTTCGACAAGATTCCTTAGGTGTTGAGGGGTTATCTCTTCCCAAGCTTTTTTCCTACCGCCGATCGTTGCCTAGAGGACAGCGTAGCTTTCCTAAGCAAGTTTGAACATTTGTAAGATCCACTGCGATCCTATATGTGTGTGTTCGTTATTGAACACTCAAAATAGGGTAGACATTTGCTTATTGGTAACGTACGATTCGTCTAATTTGTAGACCGAAATCACTCAAGAATTTTCGATAGGTTCAGGTCAAGGCTCAAGTGTCCATTCCATTGGTTTAATCTGAGCCGAGGTATTTTCTTTGCTGAATGCTTTGGGTCGTTTCTTCCTCCAGCTCAATTCTCGGCCTGGATTCTTCCAGGTTTTCACACAGAACGTCAATATAATCATCGGCAGTTGAGTTTCAGATCAGTCATTTTCGTATAGATTTCCCAGTGCCAAAAAACGTGTCAACAATACACGAAAAGTGTACTGGAACTGAACAGTTACGAAAATGATGTTGGTGTCAGATGTAAAAAACCAACTCTCAACACCGATAGATCCATCGATTTTTGACATCATTCTAGCGTTTGAAATCAAAAGAAAATATAAACCATCCCATGCCCCTTTCCCAGGTCATTGTCCTCAACCATCCTGGCCAGATTGCCAACGGATACACCCCGGTATTGGATTGCCACACCGCCCACATTGCATGCAAGTTCGCCGAAATCAAGGAAAAGTGCGATCGTCGTTCTGGCAAGGTCACTGAGGAGAATCCGAAATCCATCAAATCGGGCGATGCCGCCATCGTCAATCTGGTGCCAAGCAAGCCGCTGTGCGTCGAATCGTTCCAGGAGTTCCCGCCGTTGGGACGTTTCGCCGTTCGTGACATGCGTCAAACCGTCGCTGTCGGTGTCATTAAATCTGTCAACTTCAAGGAGGCGACAGGTGGCAAAGTAACCAAAGCCGCCGAGAAGGCCCAGAAGAAGAAATAACTAGAGACACCGGAACACCCGAGTATCAGAGCGGCCGTCACAGAGCAGTCGCTAGCAGCTAGTAGCAGCAGAAGCAGCAGCAACCATAACAACCCAGATAAAATGAACACTACTTTTACTACTAATAAACGCAACCAATACTCTACATTATTATTATTGAATAATGATGATCTTACGATGCGGACTTTTGTTGAAAGCGCAATCCTAGCGATTGACTTCAATAGAAATCATCCATTATTATTAAATAATAATTTAAGAAATAATATTAATCGTAAACTACAATTTAATAATAATCGTAATAATTTAAACAAAACCACACAAGATAAACTGCAAGCTGACTTGTATGCACATGATTTTATTGGAAGCATTGCTAAGAAAATCACTGCAACAACAACAACAAACATACAACCATCTTCAGTTCAAATGATTTTCCTCTACCGGCAACATCTTTCATCGATCCTTCACTCGATCAACCACAAAACCAATGTGGCCAATGGCAACAGCAGTAACAATAGCAGTAGCAGCAGCAGCAGCAACAAGAACGGTTCTTACTCATACCCATCGTCATCTACATCATCTGCTAAGAAGACTAATTTATTTTACCACCATAGAAATGCATTTCGAAGGAAAGAAAAGACCTCTGAGCAGGACACGCAACCAACAAAGATCGCCAACATTTCCACCATCTTTGAAGCCATCGGTGTTGTCGAGTGTATCGTTCTACTTCTCCACGTTCAGCAGCTTTTAACCGCGATATGCTCATCCGCCATCATCGTTACTGTTAGATTAGCTATTTCTAACAATTTTTCAACCATCCTGTCATGATACGGTCGCCTAAGTTTAGTACCAACCAATGAATGATACCAAAGGATTTATAGGTTTTACAAGATCTTTGTTAATTTATGTAACCACAGATAACTAAGTTCGTTGTAATGAAACCCAACCTAGAAACGAAAGTAATCCTCAAAGAGAAGAGAAAATAAAGAACCCTCGCACACACAAGCGAAACAACTGATTGGCTAAATTTGTCAAAGAAGAAAATACTATTTGTGATATTAAATCTGCTGTGTTTGTTTTTCTGTTAGAACTACTTTTTCGTACTGGAAAATCTAATTTTCAAAACAAAACCATAAAAGACACGTGACAAAACATTTAAAAGCAAAACACCTGAAGATGAGAAAGATGTGCGCTGCTCGACGACAGAGGCTCTTTACAACAAAACGCAAGATCCACCCATATACTTCCTTCAAACAGGCGAAGACACAAATACAACGGAAAGAACGCATAACAAAAAAATCATCTCATTTACGCACATTACATTCGCATCAATGGAAACAATAGAAGAGAATCACGAGAAATAAAGCAAATGCGCATTAAAACCTACTACCTATTGTTTTATGTTCTGTCTGCAGGATATCATTGATGTTAGAGAAGCCGAAGGAAGTTTTTTAGTGTGTACTTGTAGTGTGTTTGCTTAGCTGTACCATTGTTCCAACTGATAGGTAGGCAGCTCTGCTAGTGGTTTGCTTACTTCATATTGTAGTTGCACCAGGGAAACATTTGTACCGTTCATTCAAAAAACAAAACAACAACAACCATGCAGACAGATAGTTATTGACTGTACTACCAAATAAATGTGACAAATTTGTTTGCAATGCATTACATCTGTACTTTCAATGTTACAACATCTCTAATACCACAACCACAACAACACACACAAATATAAAGAGCGGAAAGAATGCCAATAAAATTCAAGAAAAGGCTTGAAGCAATTCGGGGGTTTTGCATGTAGTCTAGACAATCCGAAAGCCACACCAACTGATTTGTGATCACTATGATGTCGCTTTACGGTTTTATTCCACTTCCTTTATCATGATTGTCTGCCATCTGGAGCCCAGTGGTGGTTACGATTTCGGTCCACTCTAGATTGCCGCTCAATTTGATTTAATTTAATTTATTTTATTAGAGAGGCTTGCTTGGTAGATTCGCCTCTATTGCCGCTCAAATGAGCATCGATACATATATACTCGAAACGCCAGTTGTGCTAGCGATTGATAACATCTTTGAGGTTGATGTTGATCTTCTTCTCTTTCTTTCTATTGGCGAGAATGTTGAGCTTGACTCTTGCCAGGCCATACATAACACCAGATTTGCACAGATTTGCTGCATCGTGTATGGCACTGCTTGAATGGGCGCGCAGTCGGTTTGAGTAAAATCGGTCGGGATCGAAATTTGTGCAGACAACCCTCTGTTTTATTTTTATTAGTTGCTAACCCAGCTGGTAAATTCATTTCACGAATTGCATTCCAAGGCAAGGCGGGTAAAGCTTCAGGTGTGTTCTTATACTAATGCACGGAATCGTCCATCTTGTGACAGGCAATCGTAATCGTAGGCATGGTAGGCGAACAATTCGCTGTCAAAAAGCGCTCCGTCTCCACCCCCCACCAATGAGAAACTTTTGGTACCCCTTGCCTACTTTTCCTCAATATGCACCCACCCTACTGGAGGCACTCTGTTCCAAGGTACGGTCATCGCGTTCCCCTACCTACACACGCTCGTTTTCATCTAACCATATTTGGTTCAAAAATAACCATTTTATGACATTTGCCTCAGAACTACCAATATGGTTATTTTTTATGAATTTTTCCATAATAAATTTCAACCATTTTGGAACTTCTCGGGTATAAACCAGAAAATGGTTGAATAATTTGACGTCTTTTCATCGCCATTTTGAAAGCGACCAACATCGCAGCCGAACGCGTATTTAAAAATCTATTTTCCCTCGTAACTCAATCAAGTTTTCGAGTTAATCATATTGAATCCTTAGGAAATCATGAAAAGTAAGTGATTTGCTGTAAATTTTCGTCATAACAATAATCTTAATAATCAACAATTAAAAATTTCAGGGCACCGAATGGACATCGCTTCAGGTCCAATGAACATCGCTCCAGGTGGACTAATTGCATCGAAACAATCAGATTGCGAGGACTCACTAACGTTACCTGGCCACAGAAGCAGCAGACGAAATCGAGGACTGGGAGATACTTCCGATGATAACTATATATTCCCATTATTTTTAGAAGGTGATAGCCCTTCCGCAGGATTACCAAGGTTGGTTACGATTTTTTTTTGTTTTTCAGAACATGTCAGTAGCGCCAGATGATTCCAACCTCAACAAACTAATCAAAACGCTCCTTCTAAGCCGCTTCCGTTACGGCAATCCAACAGCACAGATCCTCCGACCCTTCCTCCGGCAGCGGCAGGTGGTATAAAAGTTTTTCTCTTACGAAATTTTTTTACTACCCGGAAGAAGCCTAAACGGGCCATCATTTTTGTAAACACATCACCTGCCGGTCGTAGATGAACCTCCTCAAATAACAGCAGATTCCGCTAGAGCTACGACTCAGTCATCACTCAGCTATGGCTCACTAACCAAGGTACACGAGATCACCGCTTCCGTCACGGCGGAACTTCTGCTACCGCGGGTGTTAAGGCTATTGTTGCTGTTCGTTCATAGCCTGAAGTTTTCTGTTCCTGCTTAAAAAATCATATTTTTTTTATTAACATACTTCGGTAAAAATATATTTATTAAAATGTATTATGTATTTACAAGAAATAAAGAAACAAACACGAAAAACCGTTTTTTTCCTAATTATGTAGATAATTTTAAAATATGCAGGTCGCTAAAAACTGCCTTGTAGAATACGGTTGAAAAATAACCTTTTTTCAACTTCTCCGCTAGAATCCCATTCGGTTGAAAAATAACCATATTCAAGCTTCTCCCCCAGAAGTCATTTTATGACTTCTCATGGAGAACTCATAAAATGACATTTCCCGGGAAAAGGTGAAAAATGGTTATTTTTGAATCTTAAATGGTTTAATAATTTCTAGCATGCAAGTAACATTGCACCCCTTGCCATTAAGTCCACCCGGGGCCCTTTGAACTTTATTCCCACACACTATATTCAATGGTGATTATATTATTTCAATGCAATTGCGGCGAGATGAACTTATTCTAAGGTAGAAATATTTAAGATATTGTGAAGAATATAGCTGGATAGATGAAGCGAGTGCGCTTCGTAGAAGAAGTGAAAAGGTAGAGAAGGATGTAAGTGGAGGGCAATTTGTGTAGAAAGCTCAAAACTGATCGGATAAACTTTTGCTAGGCTCACTGAAGTTTGCCTCCAGGTGAAAAAAAATACGGTATAAGTTACAGCTAATTTTGTGAGGCGACCTCAAAATTTCCCAAATTTACTAAAATATAGCTGTATCTCTTCCTATAGTGTCTGCAAAATATTCGAAACTAATTGAATGGAGAGTTCATAAGTTTCTCAGCCTGTGTGAAAGTTTCATAAAAAAAAACTTCTAGAAAACTGGCATTCTGTTAGATTTCATTTCTTCTCTCGCAGCTGTATTAATGCCCCGGGCGACGATTTTGTTTGTTTACGAAGAAAACAAACATTTTGATTTTGACGTTTCGAAGGTTTTATTCCGAAGAAGAATTCTTAGTGTTCTAAGTTCAGTGTAGATTTGTATTCGTTGATAGTTTTTAATTTTAAAATATCATTTGGATCAATATTTGATCTGTTGATTTAATAATAAATAAATAAATAAATAAAGAAAAATGTTCCAACAGAGCCAATGGAAGCGAGAGCTGTATGATTTGGTACCATGGGCTGACGTTAAATCAATAAAGAACAATTAAAATTTTCAATACAAAAAAAATTGTTAAATAATTTTAAAAAAATGACAAAATGAACATTATTTTTTTGTGGTGTTTTATCATGTGTAACAAAATTACCTTAATTAGATTTCTTCATTTAGCGTGTTTTCTGATAGCCCTACTCGCTAATTTTGAAATACCCAGAGCCCGGCTGCATTTTACCCAGACATCGCCTGTTGTATGACGCAGCCGTCGCTTGATCTAAAACGACTCAGTTTTTCAGAGTGAAAGCTACTCAGACGACACGAAATTTGGCACTCAGCGAATTCGAGTGCTTGAAGGCGACAACTGAGTAAATGTTGATCAGTTTGCTCAAGACCTTCCATCATTTATCGCTTTTGACTACAATAATTACCAGAAAAACCAAATTCTTAAGGTAAATATTAACTTTTGATAATAATTTGTGAAGAATCAGACGGTATAAATTTATCTCAGGATAAAATAAAGGAATATGCGAAGAAGGATTGTTCTCGGAGTGGCACTAGCAGTAGCAAGGCTAAACAAAATCCGGTTTCGGGGCCAATTAAATTCTGTTGCTCGAACGGATACGGAAAGATGATTCCGTTGGAAAAGCAGTTGTTCCGGAGCGAAAAAAGTGAAAAGATATACGAATCATGATCATAAAATTGTTAATTTTTTGAAATTTTATAAATATAGATTTATTTTAAAATATTAAAAATGTTCACTTTTTAATATTCTGGTCAACATATATAACTACATTCTTATTCATTTAACTGGATTTTACTATTACTACCATAAAAAGCGGCCAGAATCCGCTCCGAAATCATTCGCGCATTCTGAGTAACCCTGACTCAGTTGTCGCGAAAAGGGCGATTAGTCAGATCTGAGTAAAGGCCATTTAGTCAGAACTGAGTAGGTGCGGTTTTGGCGACAACTGAGCAACCGTCACTCTGAACTGAGTAGCTGAAAGTTAGCGAGTATTTTAAACTGTCAAAACAAAGTTGTTTTTGTTTACATCGGCTGCATGCATGCACGAAATTAATTAACCAATTATCATTAAAAAGTAACCATTTTCACACCTTTCCACGTTAAGTGATATTTTGGTTTCTTCCATAGAAGTCATTTTTTGACTTCTCTTGAGAAGTGGAAATATGGTTACTTTTTAACCGCAAGAAGTTATGGAGGAAAGGTGGGAAAATGGTTATTTTTCAACCTAATCGCAAAATGGAAGATATCGAGATAAAAGTTTAGAAAAAAATACTAGCTTTTAAATTTTTATATTTTCTATCTTGTTGGTTTAACATGCTTGTTTCCGGTAGTGTTTATTTTGATGTTTTTCATTTGTTTTGAAATTAAAAAATCGTGATAGACAATACATAAAAATATATGAATATTAGAAGTATTCAGAATCTTTTTCGGTTCCTCTTCCACATTTTCTGCTTTGAACATATTTGTAGATCACCCCCGAAACGTCACAATATTCGGGTGGTCCCAGATAATCCAGGGTTCTACCATTTTAAGCGTCGCGTCCACACCCTCGGTCTGCTTGAGAAAACCGACCTACGCTTATAGGCAATCCTAGCCTGGCCATGGCGGCATCGCCTCCTTATTAGCAATATTCTTGCCCCGGTGCTGGAACACCAGAATGAGTCGACCATGTTCCACCTTCTCATATTTCAACGACACTCCCGTCTTCATAAAGTTCGGTTTGATGCACATCTGGTCCCGCCCGACTCTCCGGTAATCGGCAATGAGAATTCCTGTTTCCAAAACTTTGTTTCCCGATTCTTGAGCAGCGGCTTTCGGACGATCTTGTTCGCATTCGACTTGATGTGGACCATCCGCTGTGTCACGAAGCTGCTCTGCTCCGACGGGAGCTTTTCGGGATGGCGTATTCCTTCATTTTTGACCGGTTTACACTGCCGGATAAGGCAAAAATTAAATTGACACGTTTTATTTGTTGTGAATAAGAACAGGATCATTGCCCGTCAAAAGTTACCTGTTCGCTTTTCGGCTTCTTAGCGCTAAATGCACCGGGGATGATCCTTGCTTTTTGGGTTGTCCGACCCGCCCCAGCTCCATCAGAATAAGGAGAACGATCGGGATGACCAATTTTTGTGGCAATAGGTGCGCTCGTTCCGGTAATAAATTAGTACTCCCGCGCAAGACGTCACGTTTAAGTTTCACCGGAACTGAATCCGGACTCTTGCGGATTCTTCCAACTGGTGCACTGCAATTTTGTTTAATTTTAGAATGGTTTTTTTTTGGAAAAGTTTGTGATAAAACAATTACCTTTCAGAATCTCTCCACGCACACCCGAACCACAGGTATATATTTATTTGGAATTTTATTCTATCCGTGCGAAAAAAAGATTTTGCGAAACGCGTTCGGTTTGCTTCACGTAACTTTCAAAATGGCGATGAAAAAACTTCAAGCTTTTCAACCGTTTAATGGTTAATGCACGAAAACTTCCAAAATGGTTAAATTTCTTCATTGAAAAATTCTTAAAAAATAACCATATTGATAGTTTTTTAGCAAAAACCATAAAATGGTTATTCTATAACCATAAATGGTTAAATAAAATCGAGCGTGTGCATATTCCGGATAAACACGTGCGAATTCGACAGAAATTGTGTACCTTGTTTTGTTTTTGATCATTTTATCAATTTTTGCAGTGCAACTTTTGGTTTTTAGCAGCAACTACATCCCAACATAGTTAAAAATGGTCCGTCGCCTCAGGAAAACTAAACAGAGCCAAAAGTACAACTACCAGACGAATCGGAAACGATTGAACAAAAAGATCCATGGAACCGGTATGATTCAATGGTAAGTTGTTAGTTATATAGACATGCAAATTTTAATTGTAATTCATTACTAACTTCAATGTAATCTTAGTTACAATAACTTTTAAGTCGGGTTATGGAAAACAAACGAAAATTATAAGTTTAAAGTAGATGTCTAGGGCTCGTCTAAAGTTCTATAACTTCAGGTAAGGTACGCCGGGGTAAGTGGGGACGGTAGTTTTTCCCTTTTATTTTCAGGAAATTTTCAACAAATTTGTGTTTTCTTGGTTGAATACGTTACTTTATTGCTCAAACCGTCCAAAATTTAGTAAAAAGTTCATGATAGTGATAATTGTGTGTAATTTATGTTGCAACACACGAGATCCGATTTTTTCGAAAATATATGCTTATTCCCGAAAACACAAGTAGTTTTCCCAACTTTTCATGATCCGAATGCTAAATAAAGCTAAAATGTATTGAATGAAGGACAAAATTGAAAATATATCTAAACATCAAGTATGTATAAAGCCGTCCCCACTTACCCCAGGTAGGGTTTGAAGACAACATTTTAGAGTTTTGAAAATAAACTCTCATTTCTTAATTTTTAATCGTCGTTTGTTCTTTTCCTAACTGGTTGTTTCTAATGTAAGGATGGTTTCAATGTAGAGTTTCTCGTCAAGAGCCAGCTAGTTTACGAGAAATTTGCGATTGAAAAAGATGCACATCAACTCCACATCGTAGTTAAAAATAGAAAATTAACGAAAAGTCACCGTAAACATCCGTTATTGTTGGAACCGTATCTCTTTTACAGTTATTGGATAGATTACAAGTAAATTTAATTTTATTATTATTATTTAGTTTTATTAGTGACACTTTACCATCTTCGTGGCATTCGTGTCAGTAAATTTAATATTCTGCATTAAAAGTTTGAAAAAAAAAATAGTTCACAGTATTGTTTTAATAGCCACCGTCCCCACTTACCCCGGTGTACCTTAATCTTTTCCCCATCTTCTACATGATGTGTGATATCAAGTAGAAAAACTTTATTCCAGCAGTTGGCTTGACATTTTTTTAGTTTATAGCTTACACACCTTCGCTTTTCTATACATATTTGAATGCATTTTGAAATCACTGCTAAACACAATCAAAACATTCTTCAATTTAGGTTTAAGGTTCCTAAACAATATATCAAAATATTTTTTTTCTTTATATTATCCTTGCGAACATAATCGATTGCCTAACGAAAGGCGTTTGTGTTTCTGTGTATTTTTTTATAGCATGATGCAGCTTCACATACTCGACACCAGACAGCGCCTTCTGTATTAAATTTAACTGAAAATAATTTTATGTAGAAACTCGGAGGATATTTTTCTTATTCAACACTTAATTTTTTAAATTGTTTGAACTCCGTAAAACACTGTGATGCAATAAAAAACGTCAAAATTTGTCCCAATATACGTTTGTAAAAACCAAATGAACATAATGAACTGATTTAAACATGAATGGAAGTTGTTTGAAGAAATAGCATACATTTTTAGTCATGATTTGGGTGAATGTTTCAGAAGGATAAGAGTTTTAACAAAATTACGATGCCCATAAAAATTAATTTTAAACTTTTACATTTCCACAGCCTTGAAATCCGCAAAGCTGCTGATCCGAAGAAAAAGTTGGCCGCAAACATTCGAGACATGGGGCTTGCCTATAATGTCAATAGGACCATCCCGATTCCCAACAGCAAGCAGGAACGTCTGAAGGTAGCCAAATATGTAAACGGGTTTCTCGAGGAGGACAATTCCGATACTGAGCCAACGGTAGACGTGGAAGCTAAAAAGAGGAAAAATCCTAAAGCCTACGTTGCGGAAAAACTGGAACAAGATGCTAACGAGTACGTGGAGAGCCGATTTCGATTGCCGAAGGGCCAGGTCAAGTATGTCACCGATA
>NC_073693.1:285070081-285156759 GCF_029784155.1 Uranotaenia lowii | reverse complement strand
AGTCCACACAGGAGAAACAACAACAAAAAATACTACAATAAAGGTGGTAAAGTGGGGAGGAGATGAGCAATTTGCATCTCTCTGTCTTTCTCAGTGCGCAAACGAACCTCGCAGCAAAGCTGTTGAGTTCCCAATCTCGTGCGGTGAGCTTTATCTTAATTTTTATATGCTTAACTCGACTCCTTGCGGTTTTTTTTCTTGTTTTGTTTGTCCGATTCTTCCTTCATCATGTGGAATCATATTGTGAGGAGGAGGAGCAAGAGGATCGCAAAAAAGACCCTTTTAACAACCATCACCGGGAAAGATCCCAGGCTCCAGGAGATTACGGACCCATATGGACCGCCGCTGAAGCCTCTTGCCATAGCCTATCGTTACGCATTACGGTCGTAATCCGAAAGCCAAAGCAGCAGGGAAAAAGTGACAGGACGAGCGAGTGATGCTGGGTCGTTTTACACCCCACTTTAAAGCGTTCAGTTCATGTAGAAGCATACCGCATCATTTATGTCGATTTGATTGCGAAATATTATCATTTCACTTTTACCTTTTCAACAGTAGATAAATCTGATACTCGAACCGTAAACTGATAACGGTTGAGATCTTGGAAATGGGTTTTTTTTTTTGTGCCGTTATCATAAATAAATAAACATGTTGTGGTGACCGCATTTTGATGGTTTGTTCTCGAAGCTGCCCTTTCGTCATACCAGGATTCCAGAGTTCTTCCATCTACTTAGAAAGACTTAAGATCTTAATTTGTAAAGATGGAACTTCAAAAAAGTCATAAGAATCAAAATAATCAACTATGTCCCAAATATATTCGGTGTACTTTTGTCTACCGAATCGGTTCGCATTTGTTATGCAAACTCTCATCAAGTATTGAATTGTGAGTGGTATACCTTCATCATTCCCAAGGGGATAGTTTACAGATTTTTTTTGAACATTTTTGAATGATATTTAATTTTGTAGCCTACGTGCAGGCGCTTTATATTGTGCGCCTCGGATTGCGATTTTTTATGCATACATTTAGGCGTTTTTGTTGCTGTGCTTCAAAAATTAAATGCATTCCTCCGCTCGGCCGGCTGCATCTTTCAACCTCCCAAGAAAATTTGAATATTGGATTGATGAATATTATTATTGATGATTCCAAAACTGCTAATCAAAGTGAAGAACATATATATGGGATTTGTGATTGATAACAAAAAAAAAATCGTGCAGTAATAAATTATCACGCGTTTACGGTTGAAATTGTTCCAATCTGAACAGATCTTCACTGAAAATTTCTGATACAAGTTTATTTGAACTTGAGACGATTCGAATGCTCAACAAAAAAGTATAAAGTAGGTAGATATATTCTTGTTTATTAAATCCAAAGCCTTCAACTCCCTAGTGAAATACCTCAAAATATTGCAGTAATTTTTTGAAGGCTTACAAAAGTTGAGAGGATTTTCATTATTGTTTTGAAATGTAATGAAAATCCATGTATGAAGGTAATAATAAAAACATAAGGCTGCGAATTGTCTTTCGCTCTCGCAGCATTCGTCAACTTCTTGCTTCCAAATATTGTAAGTGAACACAAATATGTTTATATTTTATATCGCAGCAGATTCGACCCAAATTATACCTCTTTTTTATGGGAATTTAACCCATTAAGGTGACAAAAGAAGAAATTGATATTTGTTCCAGCCTGATAAACTTGAAATAATGTTCATTCGCCTATAATAAAAATTTCTCCAACAAAGTTCCCAGTGTGCTGTCAGTTTCAAATCGAAGCTAAATAAAAGTGTTGACTGACAGGTGTCAGCACCAGCTCAACTAGTTTTGAAAGCAAAAGCGATACAAAAAGTTTTCTTCCCAAACAAACGAAACCGGAAACGGCCGGTCACTGACAGCTGTTCGATTGCGCTTTGACAGTTGTCATTTCCTGCGCTCTCTTTTCGTTTGTGACTGAATCGACGAGAACATCAAAATGGTACGTGGTGCAGTGAATTTTGACGAATTTGGTGTTTTGTTAGGATTGGTTGTCGGTTAAACGGATTCGAATCGCTTCCTTTACGAAACTTTAATATTGTTTTATGAAGAATGAAACCGTTAAACGACGGAAAAATGTTAAAACCAGTCGACAATGTTTTGTTTATATCCCGGACACCAATTGCCAATCATGAGGTTATGATCATCCGTGAATTCAGTACTAATGGCCGGTGTTTCCGCCTCCGTTTTAGGTCAACGTTCCCAAGCAGCGTCGTACCTACTGCAAGAAGTGCAAGGTGCACCGGGTTCACAAAGTGACCCAGTACAAGAAGTCCAAGGAACGGACCGCGTCCCAGGGTCGTCGCCGTTACGATCGTAAACAGAAGGGTTTCGGTGGTCAAACCAAGCCCATCTTCAGGAAGAAGGTAAGTCGGAGAACGTTCAATCGTTACTTTACTCAGACGACTTAAATTATTTTGGTATTCCATAAAACAGTGTCATAATGAATAACCAGCAAATTTAATTATTATTCGATTTTTTTTTGCTAACAGTCGGTATTTTCCTTAACCTGAACTAGTTCATTGTAACTGATAGGCTACGTAAGTTAATAAGCCAAAAATGATCATTTTACCCATTTAGGTATTTAAATCCACAGTTAAAAATAAAAGTTATGATTCTATTTTATTTTGTTGCTGAAGACCTTAAATCAGGCGAAAAAATTAAAATACCCTTCATTTTTATTGAATCCTTGTAGGTACTTCAGTTTTTGGTGATGGCGTTTCTTCCATTTTTAAATTCCTGAGTCCTAAATAAAATTTTCATCTCAAAAATTGTAAAATTTTCTTTTTGGATTAATACCTAGTCAAGTAATGTATTTTGGAGATTCACAGTTCCTTTATTGTTTTACAAGAAACTAGGTATTCCAGAAAGTATGTTGAAATTCAGAAGGAGAAATATTCGACAAAAATCTCTGGTTTTCATGCTAATGCATTTTTAGTAACGCGTCAACGCTAAAACAAGTCGCACCTCTTGCATTTATGCTAAAAAGATTTTTCTTCTCCTTCCAGGCCAAGACCACCAAGAAAATCGTGCTGCGTATGGAATGTGTGGACTGCAAATACCGCAAGCAAACGCCCCTGAAGCGTTGCAAACATTTCGAACTCGGAGGCGACAAGAAGCGAAAGGGACAGATGATTCAGTTCTAAGCTGTGTGTAGGCCCTGTGGAGCACCTACCTATGTTTATTACACATTAGGTTACAACAAAACAACTCGTAACTCAAAACCGAAAGCTTAACGGAATCCGGTTGGTACAGTTTTAATAAACAGATGGAAACCGCATCAAACGGTTTTCGGAAGTAATCGAATGTGTCGGAAAACTACAACATTCTTCTGTATCACAAATTCCTTTATTAATATTCTTCGTTGGATTCGTGTGTTCCGTTTCGGGTTAGCAGCGATTGCCTTAGGAGCGTTGCCATTTTGCTACACCGAACCGGACGGTCGTTCTGGCAGCAAAATTCCCGACCCGCCGATAGGTTGCTGTTGATCCAGCGGGGCGAACAATTCTGGTAAAACAGGTAAGCTCGTTCCCGGAAGCAATCCCTACCGATGGTGCCGCAAATCAGGGCTGGCGAGTTCGGCAGATGCTTCATGATGGTGTCTAAACATCGACTCGAGCACTGTTTGTTCCCTGTAGACGTGCATGGGTAGTTTTGCATCAGCTCAACCTGGATGGCTGGATTCCCACGAGGTGGCTCGGTACGATTATGTCGATTGAATTGACCGGTTAGGAAGATTGCACAACTACAAGGTAGATGTTCCTCGTTCTTCGTCGGTGATGAAGTACTCTGAACCAGTTGGCTTTCATTTACATCTGTTGGGACCTGTTTGGTTTTACGGGACCTCATTCTCTTTTGGGCACTTGAGCTAACGATGATCGATTCTATTAACATTAACACCACAATCACTTTAATGATTATTACAACGGCACGAATTTTGAAACCCATCTTTCACTATGTGTGACTGACGGTAATGTAACGAGAACTCGTACTGCAAGCTGCGATGTAACTTGGTTGTTAACTTAACAAAATGCTGATTCTATGCCACAGATGGGCAGTTTGTTTTGGGTAAAATTTTTACGCTGACATAAAAGTTTCGTGTTTTGGATTTATTTCAATGCCACTAGCAGACAGATTTGTTTTTACTGGCAAAGGTCATTCTCCATGTTATTTAAGACTAAATGTAAGTCATAAGAAGCATTTATGTATTCGTTTGGACTTTTCTTTTTCTTAAGTTATAACAAATCGGATTTTATACTAAACATTGAAACAATTTATTTCAAACGTTTCAGTTCTAAAAATAAATTTACCATTAGCTATTTAACTTTTCTTTCGAATATCAAATAGTTTTGCGGTTCCCTCGAAAACAACATCCCCCGCCTGGACACATTCGTATGATAAACTTACTATTTTTCGCATTTCTCCTATTTTTACCTCAAACCGCACTTCCTCATTCAACCGACATCGATTCGGAAAACGAAATTCCTGCCCAGTAACAACGAATCCCGGAAAGTTAGTCCCGATTATGCCGGCAGTTGTTGCGTTCAACAGGGCTCCATTCACAAACGATTGTTCTGAATCAGGCAAACTATGGATGGGATTCCGATCCCCGGTAAACTCGGCAAATCGAACCAGATCTTCTTGCCGGAATGTTCGACTCAAACTGAAAAACATTACCGGTTACAATCTTGTTGTTGCGAAGCACGCTGATGAGCCGCATTATCTTCTAACAAAACGGTAGCCAAGTTTGAACAAATCTTGTGTTCTGATGTTCTCAAACCTTCGAGCGTTTTCAGGAATTCTTTATCCTCAATCAGATTTTGATTCAAAAGAATTAACGTTGTTAAAACGTGACCTATCAAACCGTGATTGTTTTTGTGTTTGATTACCAGCAAGCTTAGGTGCTTCGGTAGCCCACTTTGCAGAAAGTAATCCTTAATTTGCGGATCTAGGCAAATGTTACAGATTCCTGCTGCAGCATGGTTCAGCAACTGGGTGTCATACGCTTCGCTCAAGATTTCCACAAATAACTCGTGTGCTTTGGCTTGTTTCAGGTAGCCCCAGTTGATAGGATCGTAGGCAAAATTCGCCAAATTAGCTGTAACTTGTTGTTGAGCCTCTGAAAAATTGTTGATGTTAGATATTTTTTTATTCCACATTTTAAAAAAAGATTTTAAAACTTACCGAGATTGCCGGAGATGTTTTCGTAATACTCGTCGACCAAAAGTGAGATGAATTTACGCCTGTCAATTCCCTCCTTGGGTGTCCTTTTCTTCAGCTGCTCTTCGGAGGAAAACATGCCACTTTACTACGAAATAAGAAACGAAAATTACTATTATTATTAATTTCAATTTTACCGGCTTTACAAAAACGATTGATTTTTCATTATCAAAACATATTGATTCTCGCTTCATTCGTTTTTCGTAATTTTTGGACGGACGTAATTTTTATAGCATCATTCTCCTTTTTATAGAATGTTGTTCATATGAGGAATCAAATTTGAAAAGAATCTATTCCAAACAGCAAACAAAATGGAAAATTCTTGATTGCCGAATAATTTTAAATTTTGAGATAATAATTTATTTTTTTTAATGAATTGAGAATTTTTGAGTTTTGAAAAGTGAAAATAAAATATAGAATTTGCAATTTTGAAAATTTCAGAATTTGTTCATAATTATATGAATTTAGTATTTAAGGATTTTATTATTAAAATTACAGAATTTATTTTCTTTTTAAGAATTTTACTATTTGAAAATATTTTAGTTTTAGAATTTAATTATTTTGAATTTTTTTTTTTTTGAAAATTTAAGAATTTTTAGTATTAGAATTTTACTTTTTCAGAATTGTACAATTTGATAGTTTCTGATACTTTTTGTATGTATGTATGTATGTATGTATGTATGTATGTATGTATGTAGTTAAACCCACCAGTGGAGGTCTTTCGACGCGAGTCGGTACGGGAAGTCTCGATCGCACGTTCAAATATTGTCCATGCTTAACTCACCAACAATATTCGCAGTGCAACCAAGGGGTCCGTTACCACTGGTTTGGGATAGGTTAGACTCACCAAACTCTCTTCCGACTGTTCGAAACAAATTTAGAATTATGAAAAGGAACCATAGTATCCTTCTCATGATTCCATATTTGTCGAGATACTCCGGCTGACTTGAACCCGCCAGTTTTTCGTTCGCTTGGTGACCTATCCAACCCCCACGAATCCCCTTGAATAGAGTTAAGCTATTTTATATATGTGAAAACAATACATTTTAAACATCTTGCCTTTTTACCATATAAATATAAATACATTTTAAACATCTTACCATTTTACCATTTGAAAAGGATACTTATCTTCAAACCATATATTTAAAAGGTTTGACTGGTCACAGCATGCCGAAATTGCTATATCGATCGTCCAAACATATTTTTTTCCTACACCAGCATTATGTTCACCAGTTTATTTTGAGAATAACACTCAAAATAGTATAGCAATTTTAATGTTCATGCTTCCAACTTGATGTCTTCATTAAGTAGCATCCAAGGATTTGGACTTTAAAAAACCCTTTTCACTAAATGTGCAAAAATGCAGCCACAACCTATCGTTTCATTCATCCGTTTTTGGGGAGCAGGAATCCTGCAGGATACGAATTTTAACCAGGTGAACATGGAGTAACTAATTTATAAGCCTTGCCCATGGATCTGATTTCCGTGATTCCCGAAACACTCTCAGCACTTTTCACAAAATTCCAATGGTATTCACTTAAATCACTTTATTTTGAAATATAAGATTTTGATTTTTCAGAGCAAAATTCGGAGCAAACAAAAAACACGTGCTCTTCGTTTGACAGCCGCCTACTCTTCCAGTTTCTGATACTTTTTATGTAAAAAATAATTCTAACATTTTTCATTTGAAAATTGAATTATCAAGGTTTGTGATTTCATTCTTTTGATTTTTTTTTACTTACTGATATCAATCAATTCTGGAATTTCTAATTTATGTTTTAGAAATCATGATTCAAACATCCCAAATTCTATATGCTTCCGGATTTTTTTTCTGTTCCAAACAAAATTGGTTTGGCGAAAAATTATATTTTAAATGTCGCAGCTCACCATTGAATACGTTTTTTTTTTCGGAAGACAAAGTTGTTGCATTCGGCTGCTTAGGGAATACCAAAAAAACCTTTCGATTGAAAATTTAACTTTCACACGTATTTCGGAACCTTGCATGGACTTCGAAGTCTGAGAGATCTGTTCAGTTTTTTCGATTGATAGAAGTGAATAGAATTTTTTTTTTGACTACGAACGACTGCTGAATTTCACAGGTACTTTTCAATAAAATTGCAGAAACAATAAAAGTAATATGGAACCTTTAACTCGCTTATCTGATAGCGTTCATCAAAGACAACATCGTATAAGAGATAACATTTAGATTTGCTGGTACCTGAGACAGGAATTTCGGAAACATGCCGCTCTATAATTTGTTGATATACCGAACATATGTTCATTATTTTGTCAGTTAATTGGGAATCTGAGCTACCCATTCAGGTAATTTTATTTTCTTAAGAATACCTGAATGTTGAAAGCAGGCGATTGAAAAAAAAAGTTTCAACAATCGACAAAAATATTCTCAATTTTGATGATTTTAGATGCATTGGTTATATTTGTTTTGAGCATTGTTTGCGCAAAATCAACAAAATTCAAATTGATTTTCAGTTTTTTTATATGAGTTGTTTTAGTTCTGGTAAAAGCTGTAAAATCAATTTTCAAAACAGCTGTTATGTGGCATCCCTGCAATTTAGTTTGCCATAAAACGAGAACGTCAACATTCGCAGTCTCGCCATAAAAAGTGCATCCTTCACGAGTGGAAAAATTTGCAATTTATTTCTGCTGCTGCAAATAAAAAGTAAATTTCCAGTATTTACACGGACACAACGCGTATAAAATTGTTAAATAATGATGTGTTAAGAGTGTTTAAACATAATAAACGTAAAATCCAGAGGAAAACATAATTCGTGCCATGGATACAAGCCAATCAACATCGGCAGAGCATGTAAGTTGCTGAAATTAGCGGAAGAGGCTACGAAATTGATCTGGTGACCTCATAAAAATAAACAGTGATTCGAGATGATGTCAACGTGTTCGATTCGTGCCTGATGGCTTTACACTTGATGATACAACATTTATTTGGAATATGATTATCTGTTGCAGGACTCTGCCACGAAAAAAGCCAGCCCCTTCGACAATCTCACCCGAGATGATTTGGTCAAAAAATGTCGGGGACTGCTCGGAATAGCCCAAAAGGCCAAACAAGCCAAAGATGGTAAGCTTTCGAAAAGACCATCAAATAAGATGATTTTTCTTTTTTTAGAAATTCATAAAAAACATTTTGATTCGAGTGCAAAACTAACTCCCTGTTATGTTATTCCATTTTAGAGGCCCAAGAAGAAATCAAACAACTGAAGGATCAGTTGAATCAGGCTGCGGCGCAAAAAACAGCGGACAAAGACTGCCTCCGAGCAATGCAGGAAGTTGTGGATTCTTTAACAGAGCAAAAACTTCAATCGGCGATGCGGGTTGATGAGCTTCAAAAATCGACCGTCCAATTGCGCAGTGAGTTAGAAAAATTGTCAGACGAAAATGAGGCTTTCCAGCGACAAATCAAACGAGCAACCGAGGAAAACGAGGAGTTACTGGGAAATTTGTCACACATCGAGCAAAAGTTGAAGGATTCAGAACAGGACCCTGCGAAAGCCAAAGGTGAGGTTTCTGGAAAGGAAGAAAAGCTTATTCGTAAGCTGAAGTTGTACAAAAATAAGGTACAGGAGATTTCTGCTAAACTTATGTTGCTGAAATCCGATCGTAAGATTCTGATGAAAACCGTTAAGGAATACTCAGAGCAAGTTCCTAAATGGCAGAAAGAATTGATGAATGCTTCCGGTATTGTGTTCAAAAAAACACAACAACTGGAGATCGAGAATCAAAAGCTGCAACAGCAGGTTGAAGAGTTAAATAAACTCAATGAGAAACCGAGTGTTGAAGAAGGAGCTTATGCTGAACTGCATAGTAAAGTCTCCGAACAGGAAGCAATCATAAATCAGCTTAACGAACAGCTTTCTGGTATTGCTGAAAAAGACGAGCACATTTCGATCCAACTGAACCAAATTCGACAACTTGAGAGTGAAGCTGATGAATACAAGAAACGTTTGGATCAATATGCAGAAGAAAAAGATAACGCCAACAACAGTTTGAATGCGTGTAAATTAACTTTGGAAGAACTGCAAAAAGCTTCAGCTCTGAAAGTGTCAGATTTGGAGAACAAACTTCATTCAGAAGTTAAACAAAAAGAGTCTCACTTAAAAGATCTTCAACGACTTCAAGAAGACTTAGAGAAATCTGTCCAAGAAAATGAGAAACTTCAAGCGGCCGCCAAAAAATCCGACAGTAATCCTGCAATGGAAGAACTGCAGAAGCGATACCGAGAATTAGAACATGCTAAGCTTACCTTAGAACATGAAAAACGAACGCTTATTGAAAAAATCAAAACCATACAAGCTAGTACGGTTTTGGCGGAGCTCCAAACTCACCTAGATCAGCTACAGCAACGTTGTAGCAGCCAAACAGAAGAGCTGGACATAAAACGAAAAGAACTATCGGATCTGGAGAATGCAAACAACCAGTTACAATCACAGCTTGAGGAACTGCACGAAAATTACAAAACTGAAGCAGCCACAAAAGATTCTCAACTTTCGGATTTAGAGAAAAAACTTGCGAATGAACGCGAAGAAAATGAAAAATTGCATCAAAGTTTACAAGCCGCTTCAATTTCGGAAGAACTGCAAAATGAACTACGTACCAAAAGTAATCGGTTATCCGAATTGGAGCTAAGTCTGCAAACCGAGCGGGACAAAATTGTCACGTTCGAAAGCAAGATCGACAGCTTTGAAAGCTCCTTCCAACAGTTGGGAGTTCAAAACCAAGATTTGAAACAGAAATTGACCCAATCCATTTTCGATCAGGAAAAGCTTCAGAAAAAACTGATGGAAACTAGCTCGGCCCTTGAAACGCTCCAGGGTCACTACAATATGCTAACCTCGGAAAACCAACAACTCCATTCTGCTTACTCGCAATTGTCTCAAGACCACAGCACCTGTAACGAAGACATCAACACCTTGCGCTCTAAACTGGAACTTACAAAGCTAGAAAATAGCGAACTACTTTCCGAGCTGAAAGAAATCAACGAAATATTGAAGGAACGCGGCGGAGTGATTTCATTGCAGCTTTCTAAAATATCGGATCTTGAATCCCAAAAGCAAACTCTACAGCAAAAACTAAACGAACTGGACTGTCCGGATATAGCGCAACTGCGACTCCGCAACCAGGAACTGGAGCAGCAGCTTTCCGAAAAGGAAACGGAATTGGGCCAGCTTAGAGCCAGTGTCGGGGATCGAAGCTTCGATGGACAAAGCGATGTGATGTCCACTTCCACCATATCACGGTTGGAGGAAGCCGGTCGGATGCGAGATCTGGAAGATAGTTTCGAAGAGAAGTACAACAAGCTGCGGGCCCTGGCAGTGAGGCTGAAGAAAAAAGTTTCCGAACAAACGCTGACGCTTCAGCAGTACGAAAAGGAAAGAGAATCCAAGGCAGTGGCTGGAGGTAAAAACTTGCAGTCCCTGCAGGCAGAGTATGATAAGCTGCTGGACCAACTAGAAGGGGAACGTCAACGAAATGAAACTCTGGAGGCGGAACTGAAGTGTGCTAAAACGTCAGCGGATTCGGGAAAGGTAAATTTATTTTTTTTTTGGTACATAATTCATTGTCACAAATATCTCGTTAAATTCACAGACTCTGGAAGATGCTAGCGCACACCAACGAGAACAGGAGCTTAGCCTAAAGCGTGAAAAGGAAGCTTTTAATTTGGTTAAGAAGGAAATCGAAGCCGAAAACCAGAAGCTTAAAAACGCACTCAAAGCTAAAGAAAAGCAATTCACTGACGAGTTGGAATCCCAGAAGGAACTAAAAGCAGAGTTGGAAAAGCTCCGTCTCGCAGCCAAAAAGGCTAACGTGCTTAATTTGGAAATGGAAGCATACGAAAAGTCATTGGCTGAACTGAACCGCAAACTGGAAGCCAAGAAGGAACAGGTCAAGGAACTCGAGGGCAACTTGGAAGCGCAAGAAGGAACGACTAAAAGTTTAAAAAGTCAAATCGCTCTTCTAGAGCAAAGTTTATCTGGCGAAAGGAGTCATTCGCAGGAGCTGAAGAAGAATGTTGATTTGCAACAAGAGAAACTGCGGGTCAGTGAACATCAGAGAGGTGAGCTGAATGTGGAGCTAGCTCAACTAAAGGTTGATTTCGAGAGAATCAAAATCGAAATGGAGACTGGTAAGGTAGAGTTGAATGAGGCTATCACAGAAAAAGAGAAATCCTGTGGAGTATTTGAAGCTGAGAAAAGTAAAATATTGAAACAGGTCTACAGTTTAGAGAGTGAATTAAGCAGTCTTAAGGAAACCCTGGCTGAGAAAGAACAGGAACTGGAAGATAACAAAGCAGAATTTGCGAGCTACAAAATTAGAGCTCAATCTGTGCTAAGGCAGAATCAAAGCAAAGACAATAGTAGGGAACAGGAACTTATGGAAGAAGTGGAAACAGTTCGTAAAACTTTAGAAGTGACACAGAGCAAATTTCAAACCTTTAGTCAACAACTGATGGACGCCAACAAAAGTTGCGAAGAGCTGAAGGCAGACAAAGTGCGTCTGCAGGCTCGTTGCAAAGAGCTACACGAACTGCTCGAAGTAGGTAGACTGCAAAACGAGACCCTTATGGAAGAGATTCGAGGGTCGAATCTTAACCACCAGGAAGCATTGAAAACACAGCGTCTGCAAAATGAAACTTTGGTTAATTGTTACAAAAAACAGCTGGAAGATATGCAGGAAAAGCACACGCAAGAACTCAAAGAACTTCAAAGCCAGATCAAGCAACAACAGCCGCGCGATGTGATGGACTCGACAGATTCCAAAAACAACAATTTCCAACCGGGATTGTTAGGTCCTATTCCCAAGGGTCAACACATATCCGACGAGCAAAAAATAAGTCTGCTCCTGATGGAACGCGAAGAATGTGAGGGTTCGGAAAGTACCAGCTCCCAGAATGGAGCAACTGGCGGCACACATCGGAAAATTTCCAACTCTAGTCACCATCAACAGCTACGCTCTCAGCGGTCAAACCGGGATCTGATTCCGCTGGATGAACTGCTCAATTCATCGTTTGACGATGGTTCCAGTGTACTATACGGTGACGGTGTTGATGATGAAAATAACTCCCCATCCCAGCTAGTGGGTCGAACGGTTTCACCTACGGTTGAGCTGCAGCAAACTAGAGGACTCCTAACGAAACAGGAGAGCCGGGTACGTCATTTGACGGCTCTGTTGGCCGAAGCCGAACAGGATCTGGCCAAGCTGACTCAGCTGAACGAGCTGCTTAAAGAAGAAGTTCGTAGACATGAGCGAGCAATCGAGCGTGAAAAGCATGTACATAATTCGGAATATTTGAAGAATGTGATATTCAAGGTAATTCGAGAATTCCTATACGTAAAAAGAAGATGTTAATTGTTTTTTTCATCTTGCAGTTCTTAACATTGAACAGTGGGGACGAAAGATCGCATTTGGTTCCTGTCTTGAACACGATTCTCAGGCTTAGTCCGGAAGAAACGCAAAAACTGAATAATGTGGCAAGAGGTATGAAGCTTCGAAAGTTAGATTTTACCAATTTTCTTTAAATTTATGTTTTTCCCTTATAATAGGAACCGAGAGCGGAGGACGTGGCTGGACCGGTATTCTATGGAACTAGCATACTTAAAAGTATTAACGAATGTAGGTGGAACGTGACCATTCGATTTCCAACTAAGATTTGCACGAAAGAGTAGAACGTGCTCAGATTAATTTTCAACCGTTGTTGATAGAAAGGTATAAATCTAAACACTAGTTCAAACAAATTCTCGTATAAATTTATTAAGAAGTGTAGAGAGGGTTTGTAAATAAATATATTTTCTTTATCACTTCAGATTGGGCATTAGACTTCAATTTTTCCAATACCAATAATATAGTAGGTAGTTCATATGACACCGGAAGAGTGAGATGTACGTGAATGTTAAATTAAAACTATTAGAAAAGATTTTAAATTCACTTTGTGTTTTATCATTGACAGAGAAAGCATTGTCTTCGTACCGAAAAGCATCCTTAAAAACGAACATGTTACTACAACAGGATCCGAAAATGACAATGTGATGGCTAAGGAGGAGAGTCGATCAAGCTTTTACTTTGTTGGTAAGTGAATTATCATTTTTATAATAGTTTTTCGATTCGACAGAACCTTGAAATAATTGAAAGATGGTCAAAGTACTGTTCAAGGAAAAAAGTCACATAATAACTTACATGATCAAATGCAAAAAAAAATCTAAATGCTTAGGTGCCTTAATTACATTACCTTCACCTCAATCATGATAAAAAATGTGTTTGTCTCCAGCTTGCTGTACGAACCCTGTATAATTTTCACATTTGGAACTATCAGAAAGTAGATCGTAGAACTTAACATGATTTTTTTCCAAATAATAGGTAAAGGCATGTGTATTCTTAGTTCCTTTAAAGGGTGCTCACGTTGAAATTGCCACACTATAAATTTGCTCTAACTTTTTTACCGTTGGGTAGAATTTACTGAAAATTTGGGTGGATTTAGTTCATATTGCATTGTTTACATCCTGCAAGTTTTAATTGTAATTGTAATTTGTAATTTTATTAACTTTAACGCAGCCTGTCGGTTACAATTAACTATTAGTTCATCAGGTTAAGAAAATTTTAAAGTCCTGTGATCAAAACTCGAGGAAATTGAGTTGAAAGAACAGCTCGTGCGTTATAAAATCCTGCGCATTCATCACGAGAACAAGGATCTCTCGCATCGTTCCATCGCTAAATCGTTGGGAATCGCGAATTCCATGGTGTCGTCCAGAAGTGAAGGAATAAGTATTCCGTACAACGCCAAAAATCACAACCGCGTAGTTGAAGCCTTCAACCGAAACCCGAACGCTTCCGTTCGGGATGTGGCTAAGAGGCTGCACCTAAGCCGAAGTTTTGTCCAGAAGGCCAAAACTAAGGCTGGGCTTCGAACGTTCATGGTACAAAAGGCCCCTAATCTCGACGAGAAGCAGAACAAGTCCGCCAACACCCGTGCCAGGAAATTGTACCTCAACATGCTGACGAAAGTTGACTGCTGCATCATGGATGACGAAACATATGTGAAGGCCGACTTCAAACAGATCCCCGCAACCTGTTTTTCACGGCCAAGGATAAGTTCAGCGTTCCAGAGCATGTCCGCACTCAGAAGATGTCCAAATTTGCGAAAAAATGAAAGAGTGCCTCCAGAAGCGGCTGCTTCCTCTCCTGAAGACCCACAACGTCCCAACAATCTTCTGACCGGATTTGGCCTCATGGGTTTACATGCAAAAAACGGTTGATTCACAGGTTGTGCAGAACCTTATGGCCGGGGTTAAGACCAAGGTGAGGGCATTTGCGTATGGACTGTAAATAAAAAACGAGTAAAATGGTAAAATGAAGTTCAATAGTTATTTTTCAATCCCTGCAAATTTGATGGCAATCGGATGAAAACACGAATTTTGCGAATCAATCTTGTTTGTGGCAATTTCATCGTGGACACCCTTTATTTCTTGCTTTCTTTGCTTTTTAATATTGCAGGAGGAGGTAAGAAAACATTATAAGTGAAAATATGCATGTTAAAATGCGCTCGTAGAAATTCAATGTGCTATCAATTCTTAACTTATTGGTTATTCAAGTGTTTATCTTGATCGTATTTAAATAGTAATGTGTTGGCTCCTGAAAACCTGAATTTTGAACGGTAACAGCTGTTAGAATTCAGCGAAAGAAAGATAATCAGTGATACAATGATGGCAAAGAAACTAAATTTCAGCAGTCCTTTAAATCTAAACGTTTTGAAACTCTAAACTTTCATAAAAAATTGATTGAATCTTGATCCTATCCTAATATTTAAAACATCAACAAGACTAGTGATCGATACTACACCGATCAGGAAATCTGAATTGTTTCTGTTTGTAATATGTGTCCTCTATGTTCACTTGACACTGTAATCAATTTGTTCGAAAACATCAATATCTGTACATGTACCCTAGAATAACATTAACTCTCTCGCAACACCAAACATAACGCCGAGAGAGTTCTCACATAATAGTGTAGTAAGCCATTTTAGATATAAGTTAGAATAGAATATAACGTTGAATTAGAAGCACGAAATTTCACTTCGTTCCTAATAAATTAATAAGTTTAAGTCCAACTAAGCGACTTTCTCTAGTGAATCCGAAATCGGGCTGAAAGTAATTGTGGCATATAATCGATCATCGTACATACTGAGTGATGCTAACTCGTTAATCAACCCGAAACTGTGAAAACAAATTCTCTCCCCCGTGGGTGAATCAGCTGTGTGCTAAGTGGAGACGACTTACCTGGACATTCTTGCTGCTGGTGGATGCCGTCGACGAGAGACGGGAAGAAATACCCCGAAATCCGAACCCCCCCCATCGGCCGAGCCCGAACATTTGGTCCTTCGAGCCGGATTCGAGGACAGGAAGCTCATCTGGACCAGCAGAGGAATCATCAATCGCCATCTTCCGAGCGCCATAGCAGTTGTGGTTTGTACGAAATCAACACCAAGGTAGGCCAGCTTTGTGATTTTCTCACTTTGAAACACTATTGTGGCCTATTTTCACTTGGCCAACGGAATATTCCGCAAATTTTGCGCTCTAAACTAACCGACACGAATAGTTCATCACTTGATTGATGATTTGTTGTCGAATCAAAACAAACTGAGAATTACACTACAGTACAAGTATTTTGCAACACAGTACAGCGCAAAACTTTTGCAACAAGGAAAAATTTAATAACTTTTTAAACAAAATTGCATTTTTTGGCCAAAAGTCGATTCAAGGCGGAAGTGCAAGTGCATTGAGGGTGGTGCACTCTACAGTGTCGTTCAAAAATACACCGACACTTGAAAAATTGAAAGTTTTTTTGGAAAAATTGGAATTCACTTCCAGTGGTCTCTGAGACACTGTGAAGCATTGCTGATACGCATTGGGGCAAGTGGCCAGACAACAGTACCGTACAAAGGTATAGCGACACTGGTGGATTTTTGGAAAATTTCAAAATCGCTTTACCTGTTAATTTTGAGGCGATTGTAGCATTGCTGGGTGGCGTTTATACAAGTTGCTGACTACAGTACCGTCCAAAAAGATAGCAACTCGAATAAAATAAGAATATTTTGGAGATTTTTATTTACAAATCGCATCCGAAAAGTCAATCGTTGGTGGCATTTACGGTCTTTATTGGTACAATTACGTGTGATTTGAGTGGTGTTGAGTGATGACTAGCAAGGCGGAGAAAAAGTTAGCAGCGGACCTTCTAACGAGACGACGAGCGTGTGCCGAACGAGATGTGGTGGAGAAGTTCGTAGCGGATTTCACCTATGAACGGGATTGTTGTCAGGTTGCGGTACGTTTAGAGGCGCTCAACAAGTGCAACGAACTCTTCTTGAACGTGCAGAACGACATCGAGATGGGTGACAGCGAAGAACGGTTCGAGACACATCTGGAGTTCCGGGCGGATTTCGAGGATCGATTTTGCAGAGCGAAAGGTTTTTTGCTGTCTAAACTGGAAAACAGGGAGCATCTTCTGAGTTCGACGATCATGCACGCATCGACTTCTCATAGCATGTCTTCCAGTTTCCATCATCGGTTGCCGAAAATCGATCTACCGAAGTTTAGCGGGGATGAATCGCGATGGATATCATTCCGCGACAATTTCATTTCGATTATTCACTGCAACGAGGACATACCGATTGTCAACAAGCTGCAGTACCTGTTACAGTCGCTTGAAGGAGAAGCCAAGAAACCGTTCGAGTCGGTGGATATCCAAGCCGATAATTATTCGTCGACGTGGGACGCGCTTAAGAAGCGTTACGATAACAAGCGATTCCTCAGAAAGGAGCTGTTTCGAGGCCTGTACAACCTTCCACCGATCCAGTATGAGTCAGCCCAAGACCTCAACACACTGGTTGATGATTTCCAGCGACACGTTAAGGCTCTGGGGAAGTTAGGCGAACCGATCGAGCATTGGGACACTCCGCTCATCTTCATCCTGTCAAACAAGTTGGATTCGGCGACGATTCGTGCATGGGAGCAAGATACTCGACAGAAGGACGAGGTGAAATACGACGAGCTCATCGAGTTTCTCATCCACCAGGTCCGGATGTTGAAATCCGTGGACAGCGATCTCCAGCATCGTTCCTCAGTGCCCACCGTTTCCAAGGTGGCCGGACAAATCACGAAGAAACCAGTTCCCATCCGATCTGTCGTGAACACAGCTACGTCCGAAACTCAATCCAGTACTTCGCCATGCCACTGTTGTTTGAGAACACATCCGCTTCACCAATGTCCAGCATTTTCGAACCTGTCAAGCTCCCAACGGCGAGAGTTTGTGACACAGCACAGTCTTTGCTGGAATTGCTTTCGCGCAAACCACCGGGCAACATCCTGCAAATCTAAGTTTCTGTGCAGGATTTGTCAAGCAAAACACCACACCATGTTGCACGACCACCAAATATCACATCTAGAGCAACTCTCTACTGAGGAACCACATCCCGTACAAGCGAATCCAGGCCCCAGTAGATTGCTTAGCCCCCCAACAGTAAATCTTTCCGTGCATTCTGATTCAACCGTTCTCTTGGAGACAGTCTCGCTGTTAGTAGTCGACCGATACGGCAGAAAGATCCAAGCACGAGCTCTACTTGATTCTGCAGCGATGTCAAATTTCATCACCAAGAAGCTGGCGAACGAGCTCGCCACCCGTCAAAGCCCCGTGGACATCGCAGTTGCCGGAATTGGAGAGTCAGTCAAGCGTATCAAGCACAAGTTAGCTGCCAAGATCATATCCAGGAACAGCGACTTCTCCACCACACTCGATTTCCTCGTCATGAAGAAACCAACATCATATCTCCCCACATCCCCGATCGCTTCAACTGCCTGGAGAATGCCGAAGGTTCCATTGGCGGATCCTCAGTTCAACGTTCCAGCAACAATCGACATGATCATCGGTGGAGAATGTTACCATGAGTTTCACACAGGCGTACGCCACTCCCTTGGTAACGGTCTCCCGTTTTTGGTGGACACCCTCTTTGGCTGGACAGTTTCTGGCAAAGTGGATTCCAGCTCCACCACCGCACCGCGAGCGTGCTTCCTCTCCACCGTTGATCAAACCCGAGAAACGATCCCTGGGGAGTTCCGGCCAATGGACACCACCGATGGGAGCCAAAGGATGGACGTTGAACCCTCCACCACTCAAATCCACAAAAAAGGATGCATCGCCCGCCATTCCCGGTCCAATAATCCCAAAACCACCCTTGGAGATTCGAACACGAAGGCCACACAACGAAACTCCACCAGAAATGCACACCACAAAATCCCTGGAAGTCACGTTCAACCCGGAAAAAAGCACGACATCGATCCTGTTGACAACAATCCACACTGCTATCGGCCACATCACCCGGTGCTCAAGGAAGCCAGCAAAACCACCAATGAACGCGTGGTATTCGACGCATCCTGTGAGCCCAATTCAGGGTACGCGCTCAACGATACGCTGCTCGTCGGTCCCGTCGCTCAACAAAGTCGACTGTCTAACACTCCTTCAAGCGCCGCTAAGGTCAACGATGAACGAGAAGACGCTGCCTGTGGATCCTGCTGCTACGTTGCCCCTTTGGTCAAGCAGCCGTCTGTTACCTGTCTGGAGTTATGCGCACCTGTTCTGCCAGAGGAGGATACTGATGGGCTCAGTAGGAGTCGCGTTCCGGAAGTGCACATCACAGCTAGTGAACTGTCCAGGAATCTACATTCCTCCAACTTTCCCGAAAACCCTGGTTGGTATTACGACCATGCATGGCAATCCTCATCCTTGGAAAGCTGGCCTTATTCCGTCGCCTCGCGGCTTCATCCAGGTCGAGATGGAGTCATTAAGCCAGCCAAGCGAGATTGTCATCTAACTCACCGCCAGCAGTCAACAGGTCAACGCGACAACCCCGACAACTAGAAAGCTACAAAGACCGGTAGAGCACGCCGAACGTGCTCAACGCGCTATTGGAGCGCTAACAGGTGATTAGCGTTCCTATCATTCCATCCATATCGTTCGATCTACCGGGTCTTTGTTGCTTACAGTTCCTTAGACGTCCTTTTGTACCCGCCATCATCGAGATCCTTCTACAAAGACCGGCAGAGCACGCCGAATGTGACTCACTGCGCATGTCGAGCGCTAATAGGTGATTAGCGTTCCAAGTTGTCACATTTTCTTGTTCGATCTACCGGTTCTTTGTCGATTGCAGATCCTCTCCTACAACTATCCAACATTTTCATCGAGTATTCGTCAAAATATACCAAGCCACCACAACGCAGAATCGTCCAAGATCGGTAGAGCACGCCGAACGTTGCTCAACGCGCTTACGGAGCGCTAACAGGTGATTAGCGTTCCTATATTATTATCCTTCGCCGTTCGATCTACCGGGTCTTTTCTCGATTCCAGAATGCCCATTGTACATCATAGCCAATTCCCCACGCCCACTTCGAGAATGGTCAACTCTATCTACGGCGTTAGCAGATTCTGCAAAGATCGGTAGAGCACGCCGAACGTGTCTCAACGCGCTGAAGGAGCGCTACCAGGTGATTAGCGTTCCTATAACTTTATCATACTCCGTTCGATCTACCGGGTCCCATTATCGTTCACAGCTTCTGCACCAGTTCCAACGCTGAGACAAAGCAGGTTCTTCGATGTGCGACGTGCCCAGTGCGAGGTGCCTTTCTGACCAAATCGAGAAGAATGCAGCAGCCTATCGGACGCAAAGATGGTTGAAACAGCTGTTTCAAGGTGGCCGGAATGATCGATACTACACCGATCAGGAAATCTGAATTGTTTCTGTTTGTAATATGTGTCCTCTATGTTCACTTGACACTGTAATCAATTTGTTCGAAAACATCAATATCTGTACATGTACCCTAGAATAACATTAACTCTCTCGCAACACCAAACATAACGCCGAGAGAGTTCTCACATAATAGTGTAGTAAGCCATTTTAGATATAAGTTAGAATAGAATATAACGTTGAATTAGAAGCACGAAATTTCACTTCGTTCCTAATAAATTAATAAGTTTAAGTCCAACTAAGCGACTTTCTCTAGTGAATCCGAAATCGGGCTGAAAGTAATTGTGGCATATAATCGATCATCGTACATACTGAGTGATGCTAACTCGTTAATCAACCCGAAACTGTGAAAACAAATTCTCTCCCCCGTGGGTGAATCAGCTGTGTGCTAAAGCTTAGTTCTTTTAGAAATGGGACAGTTACGAATGCGTGTATCTCGAATACTATTCGTTTGATCTAAATACTTTATATGAAGGAAATGAAGGTAATCTTATGGTAATTCATGAAAAAATTTGAAAAAAATAAATATCGTTTTTTGTAGGAAAAAAATCTACTTTATTCTTGGTACCTCCCATCGGACGGCGCATACTTTTTTCATTCATGATATTGATCAGTTTTTCCAACTTATACTTCATCTAATCTGAATTTTAGATTGCTACATTCACCTCCTTCAATTTCTGCAACTTGTCGGTTCAGTACTTCTCTTTTAAAAGAAACTGAGGGCAATTTAGTGGATACATCTGTTTCAAAATTAACAAAACTTGATTATTTTTGAGCCACTTTAAAGCGTTTTTAATGCAAATTCTGTTGGCAAAATCTGATAATAACGAAGTGAAACCATCATAAAATGAACTTGAAGTATAATCGGTTAGTATAGATCGGAGGTTGCAAAGTGTACATACAAAGTTACTCTTTTTGGGATTAAAAAAAACAGCGAAAACTAAAATTTTCGTTTTGAAAATTGTGATTTTTTTCCACAGGAGCAGAATTTTGGCAAATCATTTTATTTTATACAAAACAACTAGCAAATACATTCTTTGATATACTCGGGACCTTGCAGCGAGCAGACATGGTATAGGATTCAAAAGCTGGATTGGTTAGAAATAGGGTTTTTCATCAGCTTTGTCGTTCGTCTAAAATCATCTGTCTCAGTATCGGCTATACAGCTTACGAGCTCTGGAACTAGCAAAAAACTGTTGTTTGAGGTTGGGTTTGAATGACTCATTACTAGGCACTTTCAGCTTATCCGAGAAATTTTTTTTGGACATCTCAGCGATCCACCCTTAGTTATTCGCTTATTCTAAATTAAGAAAGCTGGTATGAGACTTGACTTTCCAGATTACCTTTAACCGTAGCTACCGATCATGTGCTTCACTCCAATACTTGATTTGATCTTTGTGGGCATTTTTGACAGTGTTTACATACATTTCCACCACTCATACACAATAACTCTTTGAATAATCAACGGTTTTGTAAGCCATCAATTTGATAATGATGGATTTTTAGGGAAACTGTGCAAATTATTTTTTTTTATTTTCTCTTGCATCGTAAATATATAAAAAACGCGTAAATTTAAAATTTTGAAAAAAATAGGTCAGATAGTACTTTTTACAGGCAGCAAAATGCTGTCAAAATTTTGAATGTACGATTACTAGTAAACGAGCTATTAGCAAATGAAAGTGTCCCATTTCTAAAAGAACTAAGCTTTAAGTGGAGACGACTTACCTGGACATTCTTGCTGCTGGTGGATGCCGTCGACGAGAGACGGGAAGAAATACCCCGAAATCCGAACCCCCCCCATCGGCCGAGCCCGAACAACTAGGTTCAAGAATTTTAAAATTAAATTTAAGAATAGTAATTCAACGTTCTCGAAGATTTAACGACCACGAATAACCTATTTTCGATTCGTAATCACCATATCAACTGATCCCCTTCAAACGAACGCCTCTGAACTAGAGAGTCGTGAAAGCGCAGTAGTGAAATCAAATTCACACCAGGCGAGCGAAATTCATTCGCCTCAACGGATCCGAGAAGCAACATTTTCATCTTCTCGTTTGTTAATCGCAAACCAACGAACGGTAGCCTCTTCATGGCCTCAGATTTTCCCCCTTTTTGACGACCTCAGGATACTGGCTCCACCAATCAGACACTCCCAGGAAATAATCGATACCGACTCGGTTCCAGTCGGCAGTCAAAGAATGGGATTGGATTGTTATTGATGCTTTCATAAAATGAAAAGACTGATAATTAAAAAAATTACAAAATTCAAATTTCATATTATAGCTGGGAATGATTTATACTCATAAACGTTTTGAAGAAAACAATATTAACAGATAAAGCTGCACGTTGATGGCACGTTTCGTATCATGCTTTCGCAGCTCTAGCAGCTGAGAGTGGATGAAAGTTCATCGGACGGTACACAGGAAGTGGTGGAAATGAATGGTGATTGAGGAAAAAGGATGTGCTAATCTCATCCGTTCATTAGTTTTCGCTCGTCGTTCACGGATTCAAATTAATCGGTGATATGAACTCATCATGGCGGTTTGGATTCAGATTTCAGATTTGGTGAAAATAAGCGCAGATATGAAAGTCGAGTTTGTGTTAAACAGATTATCACCGCTGGTTTTATGATTTAATTGAATGATTAATGGCATTTCGATGAACTATACATTCTAACAGGAAGAATATCAAACGAAAGCGATGAAAATTATAGACGGATAGATTAGATTAGGATGCGGGAAAAATGGTCTTGTGCGGCAAGAAGTTTTCTCAAATCACGCTCTTGGCTCATTTTCAACACCTTTCATGCTTCCTTATCTAATCTATCTTTCTATAATTTACATTACTTTCATTTGATATTCTTCCTGTTAGGATGTATAGTTCACCGAAATGCCATTAATCACTCAATTAAATCAAAAAGTCGAGTTTTGGTGAAACGTCCTTCACAAAAAAGAAGTCTAAAGTGATCGATTGCATTAACACAAAAATAGTTTTATAAACACTAGAAGTGCTACATTGAAGTAAACATATAAATTGATCGAAACAACAACTTTTTATTTCAAATTAATTCAATTTCTCTTGAAAACAAATTACTTTTTGAAAATTCACTGGTAAAGTTCGATTTGTTCGCCCTTGAGCCCCACTCGCCGCAGACGGTCGAGGACCGCATCGTATGAGGCCCGCTGGTGTTCTTGTGGTATTTTATCCCAGGCTGCCACGAGATGTAGCTTCAGGACCTCCACACCTTCATGTTTCTTAGAGCAGACTTCGGCCTCCAACATACTCAAAACAACGAAGTCCAACACACAAAACTTTCGGGGCTCCACTTAGCAAAATTTCGCTGTTACTTTCCGTTAGCAAAAATATTTTTTTACTGTTGAGTTGGCAAAAAGCTAAATTTACTTGATTTTAGCAATTAGAAAGTTCATTTTGCTTGACTTTAGCAAAACAAAGGTTTGCTAGCCGCTTTGTGCACAGACAACAGCCACCGCGGGTTTTAAGAAAAATAACAAACAGACATGATTGTGCGCGGTTCCGAGAGTTCGATGCTAGTGGTTCTAGTGGTGGCTAAGTCAACAACAAAATACTAACCAAATCGACACCGGATGCGTACAGGTAAGGGCGAATTATAAATTGTACAAATTTTCCGATTTTTAAATCCAAAATTGTTTGTTTTTCTTTCAGGTTACAACTGCAACACAAAACCCCCATCAGACCAGAAATAAAGGGGACCACAGCTGGAACTTCAACGAGCTGCATCCGGCACACACTCTGGTGCATTCGTCGATAAAGATGGCTTGAAGTTTCGCCCGCTGGAACCGCAATTTCCGTTAATCGAACGTGAAATTAAATTTTAAAAAAAATTTAAAAATAAATTGAAAGTGAAGTAAATTTGTGAATTCTTTTTCATAATCAAACGTTCTCCCTGATTCTCCAGAGAAAAAACAATAAATTTTGAAATTTCAGATCCGGGCGATCTTTTCTTTCGGTTTTTGCTAAAAAATTGAGTAAAATTTGCGGCGGCTATCTTTTTTTCTCGTTTGCTAAAATTATAGTTAAAAAATATTGCTAATTTTTTTGCTAATTTTCTAGCTGGTCAAATTTGAGCAAATTTTTGCTAAATTCTGGCCTCGAAAATTTTGTGTGTAGGGTTCGGGTCTGGCGAACTCGCCGGCCACTCGGAGCTCGAAATGAACCCTGGAGAATGTTGTGCAATCCAAAGTTGGGTTTTCTTCGCTTTGTGAGCCGGCGCCGAGTCCTGTTGGAAAACCCAATCCCTGCACACAAAATTTTCGGGGCTCCACTTAGCAAAAAGTTGCTGTTACTTTCCGTTAGCAAAAATATTGTTTTACTTTTGAGTTAGCAAAAAGCTAAATTTGCTTGGTTTAAGTAAAAATGAAGGCCGCTTTGTTCAGACAGCAGCCGCCGGCTACGAGAAAAAATAAACAAGTCGGCGCGTGCAAATCAGTGCGATAGAAAATTCGATTTTGGCGGTACTTGTGGACTTGATGATGTCTAAGTGGACGATGGAAAGGAAGCCAAACCAATATCGGGAGAGCAAAGGTAAGAACCCATTTGACTATGAAAAAATCTGGCTTCTTAATGTATAAATTCTTTGTTTTTTCACCAGGAGACTGCTGCTACTGGCGTGAACAAACATCACCGGAAAAGGAGCCAGCAATGAAAGCGGATCTATACTAGAAGCAAACAGGTAAAGACTATGATCTAGACGCAAACAAACTTATCGAGTTTTTATGTGTAAAATTTTCTATTTTTACCAGGTTGGTGCTCCCAGCGAATACAACACCAAAGCCGGGGATTCATCCAAGAGGAAAAAGGAACCTGATTCATGTTGGTCGACGATGAAAGCATCCGGAAACCAGCGGTCAACATACCCAGAACAACCCGGTACAGACGCCGGAAGAAATAATTGGTAAAGCTCGTGTTGTGTTGTGAAAAAAAAGTGGAAATCCAGAAAAAGTTTAAAAAAATAAATAAGTGTGAAAGAATCAGTGTTTTTTTTATTTGAAATCTGATAACCTCCCTGCGTTTCGAAAAGAAAAATTTTAACAAAAATTCTAGGCGGTCTTTTCCTTCGAATTTTGCTAAAAATTTGAGTAAATATTGCGGCGGCTAACTTTTTCTCTCGTTTGCTAAAATTTTAGTGAAAAAATATTGCTAAATTGATTGCTTAATTTCTAGCTGGTCAAATTTGAGCAAAATTTTGCTAAATTCTGGCCTCGAAAATTTTGTGTGTGGAACCAAAATGTCGACGTGGCCACGGTTCGACGACATTCTGTAGAACGAGTTCCCGATATGTATTTTGGTTGATCTTAACTCCTTCAGGGACAGCGGAGTCCACTCATCACGTGTGATTCCGGCCCAAACCATCACCGATGCTGATTTCTGTCGCAGGGTGGCCGTCAGCAAGTCGGCATGGCTTCGTGATTTGTCTGGCAACCAAACTCTGTCGTTCTGCTTACTCACGAGCTGCTGTACGGTGAAGAGTTTCTCGTCGGTAAACACGATATTCTTCAACCTTCCTTCCGCGGCCCTCTTCAGCAGCGCCTTCGCCCTTTTTACCCGTTCTTATTTCTGCTTCACCGTAAGGTCTTGAACCTTTTGGATCTTGTTGGGCCTGGTCTGAAGTTTATCTTTCAGGATCCGACGGAGACTTCGATCCGGTATGTTGAGATCCTCTGCCAATTTAGTGGCATTACGACGAGGATATCTCTTAAGGCGCCTCTTGACGATCTTCGCCATGGCAGGTGTCACCACAGTAGGTCGGCGTCCCTTACCATACCGTTTTTTAGTACTTCTGGTCTCCATGTATAATAAATTTCATTTTATCGAATTTATCGCTCAAACCACTGGAAATTGTCTTTGCTGAGATTCAACTCACGTTTCTGCATTTGACAGACCGACACATAACTGTTTACTTGACTAATATTAGACAAAGGCCTCAGTGTACGGACAATTTTTTGACGTCGTTTTTGGGACTTTCTACACAGCAAATTTTTTTTTGCTGGAAACCAGCAAAATTTTGCTGGTTTTTGTCCCGCTGACTTTCCAGCAAAATTTTCAGCAATTTAAATTGCTGGAAAAAACAGCAAACGTTGATGCTGGTTTCCAGCAAAATCAGCAATCCAGATTGCTGGAAACCAGCTATTTCTTTCAAAACAACCGGCTGTATTTAGTATCAAATTTATATTTCATTCAAAATTAAATATTGAATACTGGCTGTGCATATAATGGGCAATAAGAAACAATTACTTTCTTCCATTTTTCAATAATGTTTGTATTTATTTCCAAAAACTTTTTCTAAAAATTTTACAACACCGGCTCTAGAGTGGCAGCTTTGTGCCTGTTGCAGTTTATAACGACTTATTTTAACACTTTCGGATGAATTCAGAAACGCGGATTGACTTTCAAAACACTTTATATTGTCTTCAAAGATATGCCTTTTTATTATACAACTTTAAAGAATAGCTTAACTTGCGCTTTCGACTTAATCTTTATTGTATATTGTGGAGCTATATCCGATCTCTTCGGTGGTTAATTTTGACTGCTTCGATCGTCAGCTGATCGGGTGTTGATCAGCTGTGCCAAAAGAGTATCCAGTCTGCGATAAATTTGTTTGTTTGCTCTCGTTTTGCTTCCGCATTATGAGATTCATTAATGTGGCTTAAATTAACGCGTTAACATTACCGGCCCCCTTGATATGCCTAGCATTATCAACGAAATTCAAACTCTACTATATCTACTACTTCTCAAAACAATCCAAAAAATGATATCACGCAATTAACAAAATAAAAGAAATGCGTTGATTTTCTGCTGAACTCGATCAGTGTCTCACTGGACTGGACATCGTCTTCTTCTTATTCTTCAGAGTGGACTGTATGTTTTTCTCTTCGACCTGGCTGTGGTTGTACGTTGTAGCCTATGCCTTCGATGAAGAAATGCACCGTTGATCCTGGTACACGGCCTCCTAGGCCCATCAACTCTGGAATCAGATGAGAAGGGCTTTTTTACTCAATCAAAAATTATTATTAAAAGACTTCCCTGAAGCGGTGGCTTCGAGCCACCGCGGGCGCTCATTGCGCCGATGCTGCTGCGATGATCGGTGATGGCTTCATGAAATCTTCTTTGGGGGTGAGACGAATTGTGGTGATAGCTTAACTTCATATGACGACTGAGATGTGGTTGGCACGACTTCCTGCTGATGAAAGGATTGTGTATGCTCTTGAAGGAATAGTATAAAATCACGCAAACTTAACTTTGTGTGGAGGTCCCTCAACCTCCACAAAAATACAAGACGCTCTATCAACTTTCATTCAGCGAGGTAGCATGCCCTTAGGGATGTGATGGACTTTAAGGTTCTGGTAGACTTCAGCGCTTCATGGATGGACTCTACGGTACGGACGGTACAGACGGTCAGCGACCGCCGTGGCCACTGACGAGACTATGGAGTATGAACATTTCTTGAGCTTTTTTGACCATATTTTAAAAATAAATTACTTAACTGGACTGCGGGGGCCAATTGACCCCCGCAGGCGCGCCGATTGCGCCTCGATGTAGGAGAACTCTAATCTGCCTTTTCTGGTGGCTCGGGATTGTTGCTCCAGATAAGTAGCATGTGATTATTTGTGAGCATGACATCATGCTGAATTGCAGGGTTTTGAACTTGGTTCTCATTGAAAACCTTGCCAGAAACGATCCATCCCAGCTTTGTATTCTGTAGTACTGGCCCAACGTCGTTTAAATTGTGTTGTCCTTCCAACAACAGATCGTAGAATATCTCAGCCCCGAGAATTAGATCAATATTACCGGGATTTTGAAAATCGTGATCTGCAATGTTGAGTCCTGGAGGTATCTTCCAACTAGTGATGTTGAACTTTTTCCCGGGGAGACCAGAGGTTACTTTCGGGAGGACGTGAAATTTCAAAGTAGACCGGTAGTTGGTATACCGAGATCCAATGGAAGCGATTACAGACTGTGTGGAACAGGTAGTTGATTGTCCAATACCGTTGACTGGAAGATGATGTCGATAGCGTTGAAGTTTCAAAGACTGAGAAATTCTTTCAGTCATGAAGCATAGCTGTGATCCTGAATCCAACAAAGCTCGTGCTGGAATGGAATTTCCATATCCATCCTCAATCATAACAACTGCTGTGGACAGCAAAACAGTGCTTGAAAAGTTACTAGGATTTACGGATATGAAAGCACTGTGGCTAGTGGAAGGATTGTCTGTGGTACTGAAGGATGGGTGGTTAATCATGTTCGGATTGTGTGACAGATGTGTCTGGTTCTGGAGAGTTGAATTAGGAAGGATTTCTTCAAAGGGTATCTCTGTTTGGTTCTGTGGTGGCTGTTGATTCGCGTCCTGATTGACTTGCTGTGGAACTCGTAACTGCTCTAAATTGGACTGTGATACAACAGGACCAGCATGCAGGAGGGTGTGATGGCCTCTTCCGCAGATCTGGCAAGATCCCTTAACACAAAATCTCGCGATGTGACCTGGCGAGAGACAATTGAGGCACAATGATTTCTTCTTAATCAAATCAACACGATCGGACACCTTCATTTGTGTAAACTTTTGACACTTAAACACTGAGTGTATAGACTCAGCACAGAAAGGACAGGCAAACTTATACTCGAGACTGGTATGACTGAGTGCCGGAAAACTAAATTGCTTTTTCAGTTCCCCTTGACTTGAATTAGAAAGATTACGGAGCACCATACACCTTGACTTCAGGAATTCAATCAACTGCGGATATGTTGGAACCTCCTTCGAGTTGTGGTGGCATTCCCATTGATGTAAAGTAGCAGAATCCAAACGCTGACACAACATATGCTGAAGAATGGTGGTCATCCCATCAGTTTCCACACCGACCTTCTGGAGCATCATCAGCGTTGTCTCAAAATCCTTCACCACTCGGTGGAGCTGTTCATAGGATTCTTCTTCCATGGGGTAGACAGAGAACAAAACGTCGAGGTAGGATTTCACTAAAAGCTTTTTGTTCTCAAAGGAATTGTGGAGAGCTTGCCAGGCAATGCTGTAGTTAGCCGATGTCAACTCAATTGAACCTATTTCTGACAATGCATCACCTGTCAACGACGTTCGGAGATAGGTAAACTTGTCGATGTCGGACAGATGATGGTTGTTGTGGATCATGCTGGAGAATGTATCCCGGAAGGTGATCCAATCCTGAAGCTTTCCGCTGAATGTTGGCAACTTCAATTCAGGGAGTTTGATTCTGGGTTGTGAAACGGATGCTTGAATTGACCTTTGAGTGCTGGCACCGGAACCACTTTCGGCTGCTTCCAGCACACCCAAACAGTGTTTAATGTCGAAGAAACGATTCTCGAAGTCCTTGATGATGCGCATATTGACTTCTTCACGTTCGCTGATTCTCATCGCACGTTCAAGGGCCGCCTGTTCCTCGTCGCCTTGTATGCAAACGTCCATTTCCGCATCGTCAGTTAGCACTTCAATGTTCTCCCGCACACGAATGAATTTATCGTACAATTCGTCCAATTTCTGCATGCGGAATTTTAAGGATATGAAATCTCGCTCTGCTTGGTAACCGTTTGCAAAATCCTGGATATTGTCCATTAAACTTCTCAGGTTCCTTTCCTGCTTCACCAGGAGTCGTAAGTCCTCTCGAGGCATGGTAGTTATTCGGGCACGCACAACCACAGGATAAACTCAACACCACTGCACTGCACGGTATCACGAGTCCACAGAACAGCACGGTAAACGACGATGTTTCACGATTAACAACCAACCAACAGAATGTCCGATGATCGAATTTAACCGACTCTCGCAAAATGATTTATTAACCCAGCATGCACAATTACCTTCATTCAATTTGGTTTCCAGCTACCCGATCCTCAAAGCTGGTCTGCACCACAGACTTACCTGAGCACACAGTACTTATCCTACAAACTATCCAATTCCTTAGTTTGTTGCTTCTGCCAAACTCTGGTGATCCGTGCGTCGAGCTCGTGCCAATTTTCATGAAAACTCCTTCAAAATCTGGTTTTATTTGCCTTTCACTAACACTGTTCCCCAATTTTACAGTCCCTGGGGGAGGGGGGAGAGGAGGTGTCACTCAAACCAACGGGGGGGAAAGGTACATCGACCAAAGCACAACACTTGTCACTTGAGTACACTTTATGTGGTTCAAATCCGACACTTTATGTTGATTCAATCAACTTCTAATGTACCAGGATGAGGGGTAAGGGGTGTTTCGTTCCCAGGGGAGACACTGGGTACACTTGGGTTTATAACCAGCAGCACCAAGAGAGATGTACTACCGCCACAAATGCCACAAAACAGCGAAAAGTTCACAATTTCACAGCAGTTTTCGCCCGAGGTATCCAATTGATTCCCTATCACCACACTCAACAGCAGACGCAAAAGCCACAAATTATCGACACAAGCGTTTGGCTTCACTACATGCGACGGCTTGGGTGCACACAATAGCCGTTGGTTGTCCTTTTATCACACTTGATGCTTCACACGGGGAACAATTGAAGGCAAGTAAATCAACGCGCTTCTCGATCCGGCTCGTTTCGGACCAAATGTTGCAGTTTATAACGACTTATTTTAACACTTTCGGATGAATTCAGAAACGCGGATTGACTTTCAAAACACTTTATATTGTCTTCAAAGATATGCCTTTTTATTATACAACTTTAAAGAATAGCTTAACTTGCGCTTTCGACTTAATCTTTATTGTATATTGTGGAGCTATATCCGATCTCTTCGGTGGTTAATTTTGACTGCTTCGATCGTCAGCTGATCGGGTGTTGATCAGCTGTGCCAAAAGAGTATCCAGTCTGCGATAAATTTGTTTGTTTGCTCTCGTTTTGCTTCCGCATTATGAGATTCATTAATGTGGCTTAAATTAACGCGTTAACAGTGCCAAAGTGTTGATCATTCGCCACCTGAGAAAAGAATTCTGATTAGTATCTTTTATGAAATATCTACATGTTATATAAAAACTCACCCTTGATTTGATGTCTGGTTGCTAGAATATAGAGGAAAATAAAAAAAATTATATTAATCTAACCAAAATTCGTAAAATAGTCTTACCTTGCATCAGCATACGAAAACAAACAGACTTCAATTTGACAACTCGATTGCTGATTTTCCAGCAAACTAGATCAATTGCTGGAAAGTCCAGCAATTTGGAAACCGATTGCTGATTTTTCAGCAAAAATGACAAGAACACAACCGAATGCTGAAAAATCCAGCAATTCGAAAACCGATTGCTGGTTTCCAGCAAAATTTTGGATTACTGAACGTTTCCAGCAATTTTTTTGCTGGAAATCGAGGCAAAAATTTACAGTGTATACAAACTGAATTGGATTATTTTTAAGGTTTAATTCATAAACATTTTTAATACTGATCTACAAAAAGGAATAGTTTCTGCAGCGAATGATGTAACTGTAGTAATTTTATGGACTGAAAAAGTGCACTTTTTGATTGTTTGTATTTCAAGGTACGTGCTGTTATGACAATTTTTTGATACAGTGTAAATTGGACAGCTGAACACCTGATTACAAAAGTAACACTTACATCCAATGATAAACTAACACTTAATGTAAACAAAGCGACGAGGGGTCGTTTAAAGCACCGATGTAGTCTAGCGGAAAGGCTGGCGCGAGTCTGGTATTGGTATGCCAGGCGTACGGGGTTCGATTCCCGGTATCGGCAAGAAAAACTTTTGGGTTCGATTCCCATAGGTGCCGACAGGTAAGATGTGTTTCATTCTATAACTGACTATATAATTGGAATGTTCAATCAGTTGCCAGCTGGCCAGGTATATACACGGATGCCGGAATACCTGTAAGTAAACTAGCCTACCTGATTGATTCTTTCTTCCAAAATATACCTACATCAACACAATACATTCACTCCATGACAGTTCATACGAAGCCATGGGGTCCGGGTATGATGGCGCGCTGCATTGGAGATTTGTCGAACATAATAATCTAAAGAATGCATGTGAGCACATACTTTGGCAGAAACTGCGGTGAATCCGTGCATCCATGGTGGATTACCAACATACATACATACATACAAAGCGACGATACTGTTGGAGTAATGTAGCAGTTCAATTGCCGGACCCTGTATTTAACCTGACGTACGTTTTCGACGACACAACCATCAATTAACAAATCTGGACAAACTCCAATCTTTCGATTTCCAATAATGATCCAGCTGGTTTAATTTAAATTAAAGCACAGTTTCCTATGTTTTTAAAACTCTGCAATGTTTTTCAAATCAGAATTTGCCTTTAGCATCACGAGCTCTAAGTCTTTACCACTCCAGTAGGAGACACAATCATCCACGAACACTTTAAGGCTACCATGGCGTAAACAATTTCTCGTGTCATTGATGTAGAGTATAAATAACAAGGGACCCAATACACTTCCTTGGGGAACCTCTTGACTATTTTCTCTATATTGCGAGTAGGATGAACCTTTTTTTTCGTTGTCTTTTGCTCCTTCCACTCCTCCGGTAGCTGTTCTGTGTCGCAGATCCGGACCATCAACCGGTGTAGGCCATCGGCTAACTTGTCCGGGCCTATTCAGCTGGCGAATGACTTTCTTAACTTCACTCATCGTTTGGGTTGACTCCTCTACGTCTTGGTCTCCTGCATGTGCGCTGTTCAGGGTTTTCGAAGTGCTGCTTTCACCTTTCGATCACCTCACGATTGTCCGTCAGGATGCCTCCGTCCTTATCCCGGCACATTTCGGCTTGCGTTGAGCTTAATAAATTAATTCTTCGTTTGATAGTCAAATAGTGAAGACTTATTTGTTATCAATAATGATGGATTTATGGCTAATTAAATTTGACCTATGAGAGGCTATTGCTATTGCCAAAATATCACAAACATCTTATAAGAATTATTCAAAGACACTATCTGCCGGTTACATGATGCAGGTCTCGAACCCCTCGAACTCTAGTATCTTGACTCTTGCAATAACACTGTCTTGGCCAAGGTGTGTATATATAGGAGGTGTAACGATGTGTGAAATTCCCGATTCAGCCATTTTGATTTTGATACTGCGGAGTTCGTGGAGTTTGTTTACCAACAAAGCCATAAGCTCAAGCAAATTTACCAATGATTACAAACAAATTCACTGAATATCACCGCGCTCTCCTCGCCTACTTAATGACAAAGTCAGAGAAGCTTGTGATTTAATAACCTTGGTCTTGGCCTTTAAGGACATAAATGAATATAGACAGAACAAAGTAAACGAGTGGAGAGAAAAGGTGTTCGGTCTTAACGAAACTTGGTTCTGAAACAGTCTTAACGACCCACCTACCTACCTAAGGGTCCGGCGCCGATTAACTGATGTATTGGGCTGAGATAAAAGATCTCCACTGCTGGCAATCCAGAGCCAGCGTCTTCACTTGCTACCAGCCAAGGTTCTCGTCAACTGTGCGGATTTCAGTGGCTAGACTACGCCGCCACGAGCTTCTGGACCTGCCTCTTCTTCGATGCCCATCTGGATTCCAGTCAAGCACCTCTCTGCAAATCTCGTTTTCATCTCTTCGCAGCGTGTGTCCAATCCATCTCCACTTACGTTCCCGAATCTCGATTTCTAGCGCTTTTTGATGACACCGGCGATGAAGTTCCATGTTTGAGATCCAATTGGCAGGCCATCAAGCGCGGATGATGTTCCGCAGGCAGCGATTCACAAAAATTTGCAGTTTTCGCGTCGTCACCGCATATGTGCACCAAGTTTCACACCCGTACAACAATACGGATTTGACGTTTGAGTTGAAGATTCGGATCTTAGTTCGTAGAGAGATCTGGCATGAGTGCCAGATCTTTCGGAGACTGGCAAACGCAAATCGTGCTTTTCTGATCCGGGTTTCGATGTCCTTCTTGATACCACCATCAGGCGTAATCTGGCTACCAAGATACTAGAAGCACTCGACTTTCTCAACCTGTTGCTCAGCTACCAAGAAATTGGAACGATTTTGTGTGTTGATTTCCATCGACTTGGTGTGTCCGACATTGATTTTGAGACCTGCTGCCTTGGAGCTTTCGGTGAGGTCGTCGAGTTTGCTCTGCATGTCTTGTTGTGTTTGGGCGAGCAAAACAATATCGTCTGCCAGGTCAAGGTCGTTCAGTTGCACCTTAAGTTATCCTTAAGTTTCTCAACGACCGAAGTAGACTTTTATGACAAAATTTTACCTTATTTTGCTCTGTCAGGTAAAAGCCTTAGTATATGTTCTACCGAAGCCTCCTCAGATATTCCACACCTAGTAAATGAGCCAAAATTCCAGACAACACAACCACATGATTTGCACCTCACACCGAGTCAGACCCGATCAGCTGTTCAACAACCCAATGATGTCGCAGCACACACCCAGGTCGAAAATGAACCCACTCAGCTGAACGTTTTTTACCAAAATGTGCGAGGCTTACGAACCAAAATAGACGACTTCTTCACTGCTCTTCACACCGACTTCCATGACGTCATCGTTCTCACGGAGACGTGGCTTAACGAAGAAATCAACTCACTGCAGCTCTTCGGACAACATTACTCCGTATATCGTAAAGATAGAGACCCGCTAACGAGTGGTAAAAAATCTGGCGGTGGTGTGCTTATAGCCATTGCCAATAGATTAAGCTCGGAATCTATTCCTCTGACACATAATGATCTGGAGCATATTTGTGTAAAAATAGCTTTTTCACAACACTCCCTTTACATCGGTGCCGTCTATCTCAGCCCTGATATATCGACTTCCGAATCTGTTATTGGCAGAAATCTAGATGCTTTCAGTGCTATAATTGAACAAATGCAATGTCATGATGAGCTTATAATCTTTGGAGACTATAACCAACCCCAACTGAATTGGAAAAGGCATGACGACGGATCTTGCTACCCTGACCCGACAACTTCTAAGTTTTCATCGTCGAGTACTGTTTTGATTGATCGAATGTCCACTCTCAACCTCGTTCAAATTAACAGCGTTTCAAACGAAAACAAACGCACATTGGACCTCGTTCTCGTTGATCGCCACAAAGTCAAAAACTTTATAACCACAACCGCAGCCGAAGGACTAGTCCCAATCGACAAACACCACCCACCCTTGGTGACGTCCGTTGAGATTAGATGCTTTCAATCTTTCTGTGAACCGATAGAAGCACCGTCACTGAATTTCAGGAAAGCCAACTTCACGTTACTCAACGAGTTACTGCGTTCAGTCGATTGGTCAGATCTCGCTGAGGCGGGATCTATAGACGATGCAGTAGCACATTTTTCGTCCACTGTTAACAGCTTTCTTCAGCAAACCGTACCTCTGAAGAGTCCTGTGCCAAAACCGCCATGGTCAAATCCTCAGTTACGACGCCTTAAACGTATGAGAGCATCTGCCTTGAAATCCTGGAGCTATCACCGGAATCCAACACTTAAGTCAGCTTTCACATCCGCCAGCAATGCTTACCGACGTTACAACCGTGCACTATACACTCGCTACTTAAACCAGACTCAAATGAATCTGAAGCAAAATCCTCGTAGGTTTTGGTCATTTATCAACGACAAACGGAAGGAAAAAGGACTCCCCTTGAAAATGTTTCTCGAGAACGAAGTTTGTGACTCGATCACAGGACAATGTGAGTTGTTTGCGAAACACTTTGCAAGTGTTTTCACGACGGAAAATATTGAGCCAGCCGAAATCACCCGAGCCTTATCGCACGTTGTGGAAGACGCGATGAATGTAAATGTACCAATCTACCAACAGAAATCAAACACGCCATCAATAAGCTCAAACCATCAGCTTCACCGGGTCCTGATGGAATTGCCCCGATTGTTTTCGTAAAATGTGCTGAGAATCTTTGTAAACCCTTGACTACGATTATTAATCGTTCGCTATCGTCTGGTACCTTCCCAACAAGTTGGAAGAAGTCGGTGATGTTCCCTGCTTTTAAAGAAGGAAACAAACAAGATATTCAAAACTATCGTGGTGTGACGTCCCTGTGCGTAGGATCAAAGCTGACTGAAATACTTATTTCAAAGAGCCTCCTGATTAAAGCTAAATCATACCTATCAGTAGATCAACACGGCTTCTTTCCGGGAAGATCAATCAACACTAATCTGACACAATTCACCTCCTATTGCATCAAAGCCATTGAGGATGGCTTTCAGATTGATGCCATATATACTGATCTGAAAGCTGCATTCGATCGTGTAAATCATCGACTTCTCCTTGCAAAGCTGAAACACCTGGGTGTGTGCTCGACACTTGTTTCCTGGTTTGGTTCATACCTGTCAAACAGGCGGATGTCAGTTCAACTGGGCTCCTGTGAATCAATGGAGTTCAATAGTCCATCGGGGGTCCCTCAAGGTAGTAACCTTGGCCCCTTATTGTTCTCTCTGTTCTTCAACGATGTTCTAGCGGTTCTTCCCGAGGATTGCAGAATTGTCTACGCCGATGATCTAAAGCTGTTTGCAAAAATTAATCATGAAAACGACTGCCTAACCCTCCAACGTTATGTTGACCAATTTGCAGACTGGTGTAGTCTGAATCATATGACCATAAGTATTCCCAAATGCGCGGTAATTTCGTTCGGCAGAAAATCCTCTCCGACTAGATGTAACTATCAAATGTCTGACACTCCGCTGTTGCGAGTCTCAGTCATCAAGGATCTCGGTGTTCTACTCGACGAGAAACTGACCTTCAGAGACCACTACTGCTACATTCTAGCCAAAGCAAATCGAAACCTTGGGTTTATCATGAGAACCGCCAAAGAATTCCGGGATCCATATTGTATACGAGCTCTTTACTTTTCGCTGGTTCGGTCGATCCTTGAAACCGCTTCCGTTATCTGGTGCCCCCACGCAGTTTATTGGTCAAACAGGATTGAAGCTGTACAGGCACGCTTTGTAAAGTTTGCCCTTCGTCGCCTCCCTTGGAGGAATTACCAGGAGCTCACCGATTACAAACATCGCTGCCAATTGCTGGATATAAACACACTTCTTGAGAGACGCTTTATCGCCCGCGCTGTTTTCATGAAGAAATTAATCGACGGTGAATCTGATGCCCCACGTCTTCTATCCCATGTGAACTTCAACGTCAGGCCGCGTATACTTCGAGAACATGAGTTCCTTCGCATCGACTTTCGCAGAACGTGCTACGGGCAGAACGAACCAATTAGAATTATGTCCAAACTATTTAATTGGTTCTACCCTCTCTACGACTTCCAGATGCCCACTGAAACCTTCAAACACAAAATCAGAAAATCTTCCGAACTGCAGAGTAGTATCAACCTGTTTTTAAATCGTTCATTATAGGCTTTTAAATTTATGTGTCATGTCTAGTTTATTTGCATTGTATAGACTTAGGTTAGTTAAATAGTAGTATTAATAATTGTCATGGAGACCATAAGTTGTCAGATGATGTAATAATAAATCAAATCAAATCAAATCAAATGATGCCTTGAAAGTAAAACGTGGTATCACTATACCCGAATAAAGGTGGTACAATGCTAAAATTTGGGTCTCCATTTCCATATTTTAATATCTCAGTTATGCAGGTTTCACTGAAACCTTAATGATACCTCGTTTGGCCACTATTAAAAAACAACTTTTGAGAGCACAGAGATGCCACTTTTTGGTGTCGGTGAATTTGGCATCATTGTGCTTTCAAAACTCTTTTGATTCGTTTAATTTTTATTCTTAGTTTGTATTCGGCATACGGGGAAATTTATTTAAAAAAAAATACCTTAATGATGATTAAAGCCCGGCATCGGGAGACACTGGAATGTGTCCTGTCCTGATTGTATGGCTTCCAATCGCCTTCCCCGCCCCTTCTCCGTTTGTTGTTTAAAGATGATATCTGTATTTATTTACAGAAGTATACTGTGCCCAATCCCGTATCGTTGGCTATACATATATCCATGGCCTTACCTTAGTTAAAAAGATTTCCCTGGTCTCTGAGTCGCTGTATGAACTGGTCATGAGGTTCCCTATTTTGCTGTATGATTTTGTAATTTTCGTTCGTTCGAGTCATGGGAAGCACTCTTCTAAAATATAAAAGATGTTGATCGTCATGAAATTGTTTTTTTTTTTTTTGCATGGGAGCAGAATACCGCATGCTAACGATCGTTGCACAAAATTCCAGTTCGATTTACCCGGTGTTTGTAAAAAAATCTGCTTGGAAGGTTGTCAGCCTTATCCCTATATCCTAACTTCTGATACTCACATCAGAGGATATACATTGATCGGGTTATCGAGTCCTAACAAAATCCAATTGATGGCCAGAATCTGCAAAAAAGAAACGATATCAGTAGCAATGAGCTTTGAATTCAAATAATGCCACTGTTTCTAGTGAAGTTTCATCGCGAAACGACCCATCTGGTGAGAGATTCGTATCATCTGGCGCTGCCGTTTTTTCGCCGCCGCCCGATGAGGATAACCTTCCCGGCTCAACCCGTTCCTTCCTCCGGCATGGTTGGCCTCCTGCTGTTACTGCTGCCGGCGGATGGCAGACGAGAGTCGAGCGAGATCGCCCCGTTGGGTGGAAAATCGTCGCGCATGTGCGAAATCACGCTAAACTCGGCCTTTCATTCCTTTGTGCTCGTGGTAAGTGGTACGTTTTTCCTTGAGCTCCTGAAAATTTGTGGAAACTTCTGGATAAACCGGTGACCGGTTGGTCGTGGTCGCTAGATTTTTGGAACCAAGAACGGGTTTGAAGTGAAGTCCAAAGTGTGTAATCTGTTAGCTGGTGCCGGCCGATCGTTTGCCGTTTTATTCGCAGAAGATTGTGGGTGGTAGTGATTTTTTCCACAAATTTTCACGTGCACAGACTGTGAATATCCAACCCGGGGGGGAGGGCTTTTTCCCGACAAAGTTGCAAGTGAATCTGCCTGCTGGGGTCTGGTGGTTTGGTGGAAGTGGTGAAGTTCTGAAAGCAGTAAGAGAGCCACCCGGTGCTGGTGAACTGCACAGGGTACAGCATCGAATTCGTTGCCGTTCCAAAGCTTCGGGGTCGTTTCGCCATCATTCCAAGGGTCTTCTCGGCTCGAACGGACGTGCAAAGGCAGTTTCTCCAGGCTCGGTGAGCAAGGCTCCAAGTGTGAGTGTGAAAAAGTGTAGGCTAAACGGCAGCCATTTGTTAGGAGCCGGAACATTTTTTCCATCCTTGCGAATAATTCGGCTATCTAGTGATTAAAAACCGGCATTTTCTCGCCAAACAGGAAACGGAAAAACGTAAGTGTTTAGAAGAGGCGAATTTTCACTTTCCCTTCAAACCGGCTTATCTTTTCGGGATTTTCTCATCACTCATGCAGGCAAAAGTCGGCAAACCATGTGGATCGATGAGTCAAGTGAAAATGTGCTTTTCTAAATTTAAATCTTCGTCCCGTCTCGTTCGGCTTGTCGGTGAGCCAAAATAGCACTGTAGTTTGGCGTCTACGTGCGAAAAACTTAGAAAAGTAATGCTAAACGTTTGTTACCAGGGATGAGCAGATTCGAACATGTCTGCCATGTGGATTGATTGCAAATTGATTTTCCCTTTTTCTTCTCCCGGGCAGGTTGAAAATAGTATATACTCACGTTTCTGTTAGTTGTTAAAGGAAAAAAAAGCATTCCTTTGCATACTGATAGTTCTACTCAAGGCCAAAGCCTCTCTCACAAGATGGTGAAATTATCTTCACCGGATGTGATCTCTTCAGGCCGGCCATGTTGCAAAAGCGGATTTTTACATCTCCTCAAACATTGCTTCCAACAATGTTCAGATCCTTCAAGTCACGAGAGTGATATCGCAGTAGAATTCATTACATCAAAATCGAAGTAGAATTTCATCATAATCGATATCAATCGGGAAACGTGATGGGGACGCATGGTACGCCATGAGAAACCGGACCATTTGTTGGCTGTACCTCCCACATCTAATATGGTTCATCCCCCCTGGCAGTCACTACTGGGTGCTTCTACTGGCTGCAACCCAGATCGTCATCATCATCAATCCCCCTTCCTTCTCCCTGGTCACTGATGCATGCATGCGCTTCTGAGGTGATTTTATGATTTTTTTCCCTGGTGATAAATTCCCTGGGTACGAATAGGTAATCTGATAAATAACGAAAAAAAGGGTTACCGGTCGAGGTGCTGAAATGAAAAATCGATCCAACACGATGAATTGGAAGTTTTTTTGTATGTAGGTACCGTCGTTCAAATTTCCTTTAGATGTGTCACAGTGATACAAGATAATCCATTCAGGCTCAAGCAATCAAGCTCTAAACATTCTTGAGTGTCATCTCTGAGAATGATTCTGATTCAAACGAGAAAGTTGAATCCTAATTGTTCTGAAATCTTATTCTTAATTATTCTAATTTTTAACAGTCTATAAATTTCGATTTAATTTCAATTCTGATTCCGTCTTCTCCGTATTCTCTGAAAAAAAAAAACTCCACAACACTTATAGCATTCGAAGTAATCATGCACAATTTCATAAGATACGTTCTTTAGGTACAAAATGGGAAAATGGGTGTTATTGACGATTTATGCTTTTCCATTTCCCTGTATTCTTACCAAAAGTTTTTAAGGCATAATTTTTTTTTTCGAAAATTTGTAACGAGAAAAGGCGCTTTTCCTTTGTCGATGATCAGAAATGATTACTGAAATTAAAAACAGTTTACAAAGTAAAAGTTATGTTATTTATTACATAAAGTTCTTCAGATAAAATTCTTGGATTCTTAGATTTCTGATCAAATCAATTTTGAGATTAAATCATTTCCAGCCGCTGAAGAATATTCCTGTGATTGGTGAAGTTACTTTACATTTTGCTTGGTTTCTTTATCAAGAAGCATTTTTCTTAACATGCTGCCATCGATAATGCCTATTTGAAACGTATGGTACTCTGGTGATCTACATTTCTTTCGTTCCTGTTTTCCAGATGTTCTTGCGTTCTCTGTTAGGCCCAACCATTTTTTTTTTCTAATCATTTTAATGTGTTTATGTTAAAATCATTACAGACATGAACAAAGACTAAAAGTATAAGGACTGTATTCGAAAAAATGTAACACTTTCATTTGTGAATAACTTTTGAACAGATTGATGAAAATTGATAAAATGTTCAGTGACACCGTGACACTACTTAATAACATGTGAAAATTTTTATGGCGATCTGTTTAGTAGTTTTCGAGATAACGTCTAATGATTAATTTGACTGACCAACATTTTTAGACATGATCGTGAAAAATTTTGGAAAGTCAAATTGAGAGACCCCAAAACAGCTGGAAATCTACTATACGACCAAAAATTTTGTGGTTAATCGTTTTAAAAGTCCTATAGGATCTAACAGTGAGCTTGAGTTTTGAATAAAAGTAAGAATGATTTAAAGGGCGAACACGAAATTATTGCGACACCGAAAATGTCATGCCAATTTTTTGTATAATGTTTAGAATCAAACCAAAATTTCAGGGTAGTTTTATACATACATTTACTTCAAAAATAAAAAAAATAGTCGATGGAGCCTTCAGTGCAAAATTGAACGCATTTTCGCTCGATGTCCTCCATCAAAGTCCTTACAGTGTCATCCGGTACCAGTTTTTCAGTTTTTCCCATTTTTTTAACATGTTCTTCTCGTCTTTGAATGTCTTCTAGCTCTTCCAAAATTCCCGCTATATTATTGCCCAGTACTGTTCTTCCGGGCACAGTTCCGTACGGTTTGACAGGTCCATGTCCTTTGGAACAAAATGGACAGAATTGGCCTCATACCACTCCAGGATAAATCTGGCCAAAATAGCGGAGCTTCGTCGTGCTGCTGCAAGAACGGAAAAAGGCGCTTTGTCACGAAAGGCTCACTCCTCAGTCCGCAAGAGCAGATGGCCTTCCAAACGAGATATTTGGAGGCGAACTTCGACATTTTCTTCTTCTTAAATTTGTCGTCCACATCGAACTTGCTCTTGCCGGTCAAAAACTCTAACTGCTTATAATCGGCTTTTATATACGCTTCATCGTCCATCACACAGCACTCAGCAGCCATATTTTGTCAGCATCTTCTCGTAGTGCTTCCGTGTCCGAGTTTTAGCCGTCGATTGTTGCCGCTTATCGCGGTTTGGGGAGTTCTGTACCTTGTATGTATGTATGTAGTCCAGCATTCTTCTATGCATTCTGGACGTAGCTCTACGACATGCCGATCTTTTTAGCCAAATCACGGCTTGAGACGTTGGGATTTGCTTTAATCATCCGCTTCACCTTTCCTTCCGTCTTTTTGTTCTCCGGTCCCGGTTTTCTTCCATCTCCTTTGCCGCGGTCCAACGTCAACTGTTCCTGGAACCGCTTCAACACTATGGAGACGGTTGAATGGAGAATGTTCAACATTTTTCCCAACTGCCGGTGCGACAGGTCAGGAAATTTTAGGTGTTTGGAAAGAATTTGGTCTCTCGAATCGCGTTGGTTCACCTCCATTTTCGTTGAATCGACTTCGACACGACTTCGAGTTTGACAGTATGTAAACAATACACATCAATGAGAAAGTGTGCAAAATTTGGTTGATTTTTACCCAATGGTAAAAAAGTTATGCCCTGTTGAATGTGTCGCAATAATTTCTTGTTCGCCCTCTAAGTGTTCTAAAATCTTGTTCATGTACCTACTCGGTTTACTAGGCAATTTTAGTCTGGGGTAACACTCCCAGAACTGATAATGATAGCGAAACCGGATGAGGGTTTGGTTTTGAAAATTTTTATGAAGGTTTGGTACAGTTCATGTCATTATCTATGTTAACCCTTTATTGCATGACTTTTTTTTCGCGAAGGGGAAAAAATTTTGACTTATCAAATTGTCTTCATTCAATTCAAAAACATAATTTGAAACGATTTCATGAAAAATGATAATATTTTTTATATCTTTATAGTATGTTGTTTTAAAACAACATTGTGCACTCCATGGAGATTGATGGTTCCTTTCAAAAAATGCATTTAAAATAAAACAAATTGATTTTTTATTATTAAATTGAACATTTATTTGATGGTACTTATATTATGGATTATGATAACGAAAAAAACAGTTGTTGGTGGTTGTGTCGCAAAGTGATACTTGGCATTTCTCGCAAAATCTTTTTGTAAACCCTTTGCAATCGGCATATCTGCGTCTTGCTTGCTTGTTTTTCCAAATTGCCAATGAGAAGTTTGATCAAAATCTACGTTTTGAGGTGGACCAGATTGGAATGGATCACGACGTACTCGTTTGAGAGGTTGATCCTTCCGTGGGCGTCCTTTTTTTGGAGAGTTTTCACCGATCTTACACAAAACTTCTGCCAACTCAAACCTGAATTCCAGTAGCATGAGTATTTTGGTATTTTTTGGATCACGACACATAACTTTCTTGTAGACCAGCCAAGAATTGATGATTGCCATATCCAAAAAATGATAAAAAAGTCGAGTGGTCCATTTGCGACTCTTAAATGAAATTTCGTATCTACCAATCAAACTGTCGAGTAGGTCTACACCGCCCATGTGCGGATTGTACTCCTGAACTGCTTTAGGACAAGGAATGGAAACTCGAAAATGCTGTTTCTTATCAAATCAGCTTATAGTACCAACTGGCTCTGCTCCAACGTAAGAAGACAGCAAAGTGACCGGTTTGTTGTCCTTCCATCCAACAACACTGATATCGATTCCATCAATGTTACACGTTCTTTCTTCGAAATATCCTCTAGGAATCTCCTTTTACATCAATTTTTGCTTATCCATAAGCTGACAATTTAGTAAACGATTAGTGCGCACTGTACCTAATGAATAAATACCTTCTTTCGCAAGGTATGAAATCAGTGGGATAGACGTGTTGTAGTTATCGAAATACATTTTGTGGTTCATATCTCTTGGAACATTCCGACACAATCGCGTTTCCAGCTTCACCCAAATTTGGTTCTAAAAAGGGCGACGATTTTGACCCAGATCCAGTAAAAATTATTTGGTAAATATTGCTTCATATATGAGCTCATTTTCGTGGCACACATTTGCTCATCTACTGAAAGCTTCTGCTCGAAAGGTAAATGACCGAAACGTTCGTTAAAATGGTGAATCAATGGTCGAACTTTGGCTAGTCGATCGAATTGTGGATGATCTTTAGGTAAAATTTCATCATTATTCGTAAAATGGAGATTTGATCGAATGCGTTCAAAATCATTCAAACACATGGCTGACCTTATTGGTTCATATCCAAAAGACGCATTCCAATAAGAACGTACATTTGAGCAATTCATGACTGAACTATAAACGAGAATACCAACAAATTTATCTAATTCAGATGTGTGCATAGAAAATGTGTTGGCAATTTTTTTTTTGCATTGCATACAAATTGCTTTCATCAACAATTTTTTGTTTAATTTCGGGTCTAAAAAAATAGGAAAAAAACTCGTAGGGGGTTTTACATCCCAATAATTCAACGGGAATACTACCTTGAGGGCCAAATTTTAGATCACTTTGGTTGAGTATAAGATTTTTTTTTACAGCCACTCTACATCCAAAGGTTTCTTCCGACTTGACTTAGAGCTACCTGATGTCTTGTGTCCATCGATGACTTGTATGTCTATCTTGTCCTCTTCAGTATCATCATCCACAGAACAATAATTTGCGTCGTGACATGCCTGAAGTTGCTCATAGTCTGGTTCAGAGTCCGAATCATCGAATCAATCTTCCGAATCTGATAAGTTCTCTAAATATTTCTGCAGTTCTGTATCACGCATCCATTAAATAGAGAACAAGAAAAGCATATAGGACACATTTTAGACATTTGTCAATGAATCTCAATGGAATGCATAATGTTGTTTTAAAACAACATCATGATTTCTGCTTATAAAATCGACATAGGGAGTTTTTCGTTCAAATCATCTACCAAAACACTTTTTTGATATTAAAACAAACAATTTAATATATTTTTTGCAATTCTTACCTGGTGAATTGAACAAATACGTTGCACTTTACGAGCGGGAAAAAAATGTTTACTACGGAGCTCAATTTTTCGGCAAGTAAAGTGAAATTTCTCTGATGTAAACAACAAATAAGTGCTGCCAGTACCTCAGCTAAGCGTGTTTTAATCTCAGAAATAACTTTTAAGAATAAATGATATGAAAATTTTCAATATTTTCAGAGATATTTGAGTTTTTATTAGTGTTGTTTTAAAACAACACTATGCATTAAAGGGTTAAAGAACATGTAAATTCATTTACTTAACCTCTAAGAGTTATAAATTCTTCAAGGGAAATTTTACGATAAACAACTTCGTCGAAGACCGTAACTTCGTATCTACAGGGTGACAAAAAAGTCCGGTCACACTTTTTTGGGGTCGCCTGTAGCCTACACGTTGCATCTCTCTGGTGCCTTCTATATTTCAAATGAAAGGGCTAACCTTGCTGCCCAAAGTGGCAGAGTTTCGTTTCTGTGCAGTTAGTTTACATTGAGTTGTGAACCATGGCAGAGAGCATGGGGGGCAGAGGGCAGCTGTTTTCGCTGCTCGGTTTGGCGCGCAGATGCCGAGCTCTTTTTTCGGACGAGAAGCTGTTCGTTTTGGAGCAAACAGTCAATCGCCAAAATGATCGAGTTTGGAGTGTGAGCCTCCAGCAAGCTCCTGCGGACAAGCTGAACGTTTTCCGGTTCCAAAATAAGACGTCAGTCTTGCTTCCTGACAGATGGCGCAGCATCCCTCACCGCAAAGGTTGTTCAGGCGTGGTGTGAGAAAAACTTGACCGATTAAATTTCAAAGAATGAATGGCCTCCGTCGTCTCCGAATCTGAATCCACTGGATTGTTTCGTAAGGGGATACATGATGTCGAAGCTGAACGACTATAAAATAGCAAATTTGGAGCAATTCAAGCGAGTTATCACGAAAATCTGGGACGAGATGCCGATGGAGCAGGTGCGCGCCGCTTGCGACGACTTTCTGAGACGTCTGAAGCTGGTTCGATCAGATAAAGGTGGTGTAATTCCGAGGTATTGTCTGTGAAGTATCTTTATGAGTTAAGGCAGAAACACAATACAGCGTCGGTCGTCGCGTCACGTCAGCGGTCAACGTTGTCGATAAGTACTAAAACGCGGACGCGACGCACCCGACGATTTTTACATCACAATTCAGCGTCACGAGACATCTAAGATGTCTCTTGACGCTGAATTGTGATGCAAAAATCGTCGGGTGCGTCGCGTCCGCGTTTTAGTACTTATCGACAGCGTTGACCGCTGACGTGACGCGACGACCGACGCTGTATTGTGTTTCTGCCTTTACTGAATAAAGCAATGAAAGCCAGATTCAGATTTTCTTCTTATTCTTTGAGATATTGAGGTTTTCCTGTGTGACCGGACTTTTTTGTCACCCTGTAAAGTTATTAGGTGTTGAATAGGGGTATGTCTTTTGCCATTTAAAAACAATCAATTCTTCTGACATCACTGCTAGTGCGTAGCGAGGTATTGCTTGGAAAATATAATAGCGCCAGCACTAAATCAACCTTCCGACTTTCGAAAGATTTCCGACAAAGAAAAATGAAGTACCTACTAGATTGTCGGAAGTCTGTGTTTTGTTGACAGTTCACCAGCAACATTTCTAAAATTTTTATTTAAATTTACAATAGTCTAGTCATGCAATACCTTGCTAGGCACCAGCAGTGATGTCAAATTAATTTATTGTTTTTCAATACCGGAAGACATACCCCTATTCAACACCTAATAACTTTTTTGCCAAATAAGATACGAAGTTAAGGTCTTGGATAAAGCTGTTCAGCGGAAGATTTCCTTAAAGGATTTATAAATTGGCACAAAAATCTGTTATCAGGCTCAGTTCCAAAATTCCTTTAAATTCCTTGAAAAGAAAAGCTCAGTTCCACAAAAAAAAAAACAAAAATGATGTTGATTTTTCCGAACAAAATATTAAATTTTCCTATAAAACGAAAGTTCAAATTTAATCATATAAACGTTACTAAAAAACTCTGCAAAAAACATGGATTAGTTTTGAACCAAAACGAAGCTTTTAAGACCTCAGGGTTCGAGAAATTCAAGAATGACCCCAAATTGATTCAGTCTAATGACTAAGGTTGCCAGATTTTTTTCAGCACCTATCCGGGCCGGACAAATATATTTTATTTAAAAACCTGGCAAAGTACAAGCATTTGATTTCAAAATTGTCGACCAAAAATCCGGGCTATATCCGGGCAAATTTGATCAAAACCCAGGAATTACTCATATATATCAGAAACCGCTAGACCAAATTCTAAGAATTTTGTACCTTCGAGTTACCTAAAGTGTGTTGTTTTATTTTGTAGAATATACTTTCATTTTGAAATTTATTATATTTGAGTTATGCTTCTAAGTGAATCATACTAGCGGCAAGCGAAAAAACGAGACATATCGTATTTGGTCCGCAAGGTGTTAAGTTTCAAACTACCTACCAATTTCCTACCAATATTTTTTGGATAAAAAGGCTGTAAAACATCGTAATACAGTTAAATTTTCTTCCCTTTGTTGTGGTTTCTACTTAAGGTATAAGCTGTAGAACTCTCTAGCGGAAAAAATGTTGCAATGTGGGTAAAGGTACAACTTTGAAGAACCATTAACAGTATTCAAATTTGATTGTTTGATGATTCTGTATAAAATATGTTATCAAACAATGTAAAAATCTTAACACCCCTAAAACAAAAGCGCCAAATTACAAAAGCCTCATCGGAATTTATAATAATCATTCCAAGGTTACGTGACATTGAAAAGTCACGCATCATCCCATCTTTCCCCCTACTAAATTTGTTCTAGACATTTTTATTAACACCCCATTTTAACGCACCCAGACCTAACCCATCACCGTCCCATTTATTCTAGCTCAGGTCCCGGTCGACCTTTAGCATTCCGGCATGATGATTCCCCATCCTACAGAGAACCGTCTCCGATTCAACTGTCTGTGAGTGAATGAACTCACGCAACACCGAATGTGAAAAATCCCATAACTTTTTACAATTTCCCGGCGCTCTATCTATCCTTGCTCGAGGTTTTTCCTCTCCGTCTCTCACCAAACCCAATCGATTGTAGGTACACGTACGACTCCCACGCATTCGGGATTCGGTTTTTGTTATGGACGAGCACCAGGTGGGACGCATGCGCATCCACCCACCAAACTTCCGGCCACCCGGCACCCGGATGCCCACCACACCGGCCGCATTGAGTGGGTCAGTGCTCCTCCAGCCTGGTGCCGGACTTTTTTTTCGGGTTCAGCTCCCTTTGACTCTAGCTAGTGGAAGCTAGACGCTGCTACCAATTTTTAGCTGCAGCCGGAGTCAAATTTGGGTGGCCGTTCCGAGGAAAGTTGCATGTCATTCTGTCGCGCTTTTCGCGAATCGGTGACAGTTTTAGGCCATTTCCGGTTCTTGGAGGGAACCGTTCAATGTTTGAGCATTTTTTCTTCAGTCAGTTAAATTTATGGTCCTTAAAAGACTTTAAATAGAGCATCTGGCAATGTCAAAAAGAATGTGCATCTAAATTCAGTTACATGTTTCTTCAATCTTTATGGAATTATGTGTTCAACAACCTGGCAAATATTCCCGCTCATCACCATGGAAACAAATTAAGTAATTTTTAAGTCAATGATTTTGCCATAACAGTAAGTATGACGATAAGAAATTTCTTACAACAAAAAATCGTCTGGCGAAAAATGACAAAGCTTAACTGAAAATTCAAAAGCTAGTAAGCAATTAACTAAACCACATTCCAGTGAAGTTTCTTTAACAGCTCCTATATGGAAAAATTGACGAATGATTGATGTCTCGAACCTTCTACCATGCGTCCTTTCTTAAATTTAAGCTGGCGTCTATGTATTTTGAGTGCAACATTCGGGCACGCGTAGCCTATTTTGATAAGCAGGGGGAATCGGTCCCTTGGGGGTTCCATGTCTGTCTAGTCTTGTACCATTTTTTCTAGTTCCGATTATGGTGTGCGGTTTACAGGTGCCGAAGCTATTCGAGATATTCATTCTACAGGTCAACGGAGGGCAGTGGGCGATCGAGATTTTTCTATCAAATTTCTATTACCCAGATAGTAGCCGCCGTTCAATTATGAATGGAAGAAAGCTGCGGCGAAAGGTCGTTATATAATTTTTAATTATCAAGTGCTTACGTTTCCTGAACAGGTGCTTGGGGATTGTAATTTTTTACAATGCAGTTTAGTTTTTATTTATGAAAATATGATAATTTGTATCGTTTGAAAAACATCCTACTTTCCTAAACATCTCCCTTCTTTAACATACAAGTTTATTTGTTTATAAGAAAAATATACCATGTTTTGCAGCCTTAAGCCTTTCTTTTTAAATAAATTTTATATACTGTTGGCATTACTTATGAAAACTCATTTAACGCTGTATAATGTGGTATAATTTTCAATCTTCGAAATGCTTATATCGTCAAAGACAGGGAATAACTACAGGGAATATATACACTGGCGCAACGTGAACACAACGTGCACAGTTTTTTTTTCAAATAAAGGCGGAACTTGATAGTATATTGACCCAAATGATCGAATTGGGGCCGCTGTTTTGCGTCTGCTGGCTTATTTGTGTTTATGAACAAACACGATCACGAGCTGTTTACGTGCGAACATGGAAGACGGTTTTGATTTTGTTGTACCTGAGCCAGGGGTCGGAATCGTTTTGGCAATTTGGAACTTTTCAAATTATTCAAAACCTCAAAACAAAAGATGATTTGTTGTAAAAAGATTCCTTCCACTTTTAAGGCCCCCATACAAAATCAAAGAGAAATACCACAAAACTCGGACAATTGTTTATGAAATATGTTTCCCATACAAAATGTATATAGGGGTCCAGCGCCGGTTGTCCGACGCATAGTGCTGGGATAAAAGATCTCCACTGCTTGCGATCCGAAGCCAGCGTCTTCAATTGGCCAAGGTTCAACTGTGTGGATTTTAGAAAGCGTGCGGCTAGAATACGCCGCCACGAGCTTCTGGGTCTGCCTCTTCTTCGATGCTCATCTGGATTCCAGTCAAGCGCATTTCTGAAAATCTCGTTTTCATCTCTTCGCAGCGTGTGCCCAATCCTGCTGTCCTCTCGAGCTGTCCTCTCGATTAGCTTGATCAATAATTCAGGCTGTCCTCTCAACTCGCCTTTCTATTTCAAGCTGTTCTCTCGATTAGCTTGATTTCTCATCAATAACTTAGGCTGTCCTCTCAACTAGCCTTTCGATTTCAAGCTGTCCTCTCAACTTGCTTGTTTTTTCATCAATTACTTTGGCTGTCCTCTCATCTCGTTTTTCGATGTCAAGTTGCCCTCTCAACTCGCTTGATTTCTCATCAATAACTCAGGCTGTCCTTTTAACTCGCCTTTCGATTTCAAGCTGTCCTCTCGACTAGCTTGACTCAGGCTGTCCCCTCAAGTCGCCTTTAAATTTTATCCTGTCGTCTCAACTCGCATAATTGTTTTCAAAACGTTCAGGCTGACCTCTCAACTCGCTCAAGTGAGATTGTGAACATGTTCAAGCTGCCCTTACGACTCACTCGATATTTCATTTTTATTCTTATTTACAAAAAAAAAACTTGTTATTTATCACTAATAGCACTAATTTAATTTTTTTTTTCACTTCAACCCAAATAGCTTTCAAAAATCATCACACTGCATTACTTTTTATGCTTCAACTACTTTTTGCGTAATGAGTATTTGAATGACTCATTTTGCGTAATGGTGCTTGCATTTTTAATAAAGTGCTTGATTTCTAAGCAACTTTGATGATAATTTACTTAACGTGAACCGTTTGTTTTCCTTTTTCGGTTCGATTTTTCTTTATAATTTCTCGTTTAATTAAGCTTACGAGAACTTACCTGTCACGGTCGCCAAATGTGCCGACCTGTCCGGAGCTCTGAAGCTCGGAAGCAACACCGGTGAAATGCCGGATCATGAACTACCAGGAGAACACACACACTAATCGACTCGCTCACTTGATCGCCGTCACACACTAATCGACTCGCTCACTTGATCGCCGTCTGACTGAATGACTTCCCGCACGGTAATGACCAATAACGCGATGTTGGTTTAATCCGTTCACACACCAATAGCGTTGAACTGTTGAGATCTCATGATTCGAGTAAAGACTGTATTTTGGGTGTAGTAATGAATGCTTCTTTATTTTAGATCCAACAAAAACTAAAAATGTTTTATTTATGAGAAATTTTACGAAAAGTTGCTTTTTTTAACTCTATGGCGAATTCAAGTTAAAAATATTTTTCCATCCGCGAAAGCGATTATTACATTAAACATACTCTGATGAACATTCTTAAATTTTTTGCAGAATTTTAAAATAAGAAGTCTTTTAAAAACAAATCTAATATTTTTAAAATTTTCCATACATTTCCGTGGAATTTCTAAAACTATTTTTTGGTTGGCCTAAAGCTTATTTCTTTTAGAAATGGGACACTTTCATTTGCTAATAGCTCGTTTATTAGTAATCGTACATTCAACAGCATTTTGCTGCCTGTGAAAAGTACTATCTGACCTATTTTTTTCAAAATTTTAAATTTACGCGTTTTTTATATATTTACGATGCAAGAGAAAATGAAAAAAAAATAATTTGCACAGTTTCCCTCAAAATCCATCTTTATCAAATTGATAGCTGACAAAACCGTTGATTATTCAAAGAATTATTGTGTATGAGTGGTTGAAAAGTATGTAAACACTGTCAAAAATGTCCACGAAGATCAAATCAAGTATTGGAGTGAAGCACATGATCGGTAGCTACGGTGTAGGGTCATCTGGGAAGTCAAGTCTCATATCAGCTTTTTTAATCTGGAATAAGCGAAAAACTAAGGGTGGATCACTGAAACGTCCAAAAAATTCTCCGATAAGCTGAAAGTGTTGCCTAGTAATGATTCATTCAAACCCAACCTCAAACAACAATTTTTTGCTAGTTCCAGAGCTCGTAAGCTGTATAGCCGATACCGAGGCTATGAGACAGATGATTCTAGACGAAACACAAAATTTATGAAAAACCCTATTCCTAACAATTCCAGCTTTTGAACCCTATACCATGTCTGCTCGTGGCACGGTCCCGAGCATTTCAAAAAATGTATTTGCTAGTTGTTTTGTATAAAATAAATTGATTTGACAAAATTCTGCTCCTGTGGAAAAAAACCACAATTTTCAAAACGAAAATTTTGGTTTTCGCTGTTTTTTTAAATCCTAAAAAGAGTAATCTTGTATGTACACTTCGCAACTTCCGATCTATACTAACCGATTATACTTCAAGTTCGATCTTAAGATGGTTTCACTTCGTTATTGTCAGATTTTGCCAGCAGAATTTGCATTAAAAACGCTTTAAAGCGGCTCAAAAATAATCAAGTTTTGTTAATTTCGAAACAGATGTATCCACTAAATTGCCCTCAGTTTCTATTAAAAGAGAAGTATTGAACCGAAAAGTTGCATAAATTGAAGGAGGTGAATGTAGCAATCTAAAATTTAGATTAGATGAAGTATAAGTTGGAAAAACTGATCAATATCATGAATGAAAAAAGTTTGCGCCGGCCGATGGGAGGTACCAAGAATATAGTAGATTTTTTTCTTACAAAAAACGATAAATATTTTTTTCAAATTTTTTTCATGAATTATCATAAGATTACCTTCATTTCCTTGATAGAAAGTATGTATTTAGATCAAACGAATAGTTTTCGAGATACACGCATTGGTAACTGTCCCATTTCTAAAAGAACTAAGCTTTAGTAAAACATTTGCAAGCAACTTAAGTATACCTACAGAATCTAACTACCCTGTGTTCATATAAACTGTTCATCATTTTTGCAATATTTTTCGATTATGGATCGGATTGAAACCAAATTTTGTAAACTCGGATAAACTGGAACTTTTATTTTACGTTTTTTTTATTAGATTAGTACCTGAGTTAATAAACTGTTAAAGCAATCAAGTTTTGAGGCTTGATCGCATTTCAACACGATACCTTTTCCATTTTTTCCTTCCCTGATCTACTTAATTGTGTTACCGTCAGTGAAATAATCCAATTCACACTCTTTTACTTCCAAACACTTTTAAAGGGTGTTAATTTGGGAGAATAAAGTGATATATTCTTTATAAATTAACCTATGAATAAAAAATTACTAGGTATCTATTAATGTAACAAATGTCCAAGGTCTGTCTCATCTATTATTTCAAAAGGAGATCTGAGAATTGCATTAATGATTTTTTATGCCAATTTCAAACACTCCCTTTTTACGTTGCAGAAGTCAGACCAAGATTAAAATGAACTTCTTAAAAAAGCGAGTAACTTGATCCGGTTACTGATTAGATCGTCACGAGATTCTTAGTCGAATAAAAGCCAGACTGTAAACCTTAGTTAAAAGTAAGGTTGGCAGTGAACGTTTAATGTTAAAAATTTGCAGAATTACGATTTAATAATATCCCTTCAACTCAGTGCTCGGGGGTGACGTACCCCTCAACCTAACGGGCGGCGCTAAAATTCGAACCCGGGCGTGATCTTCGATAAAATTTGCGCTTTTTCCGTTCATTGTCCTTCTGATTTCTTGCGCTCCATTTGTAAACTACACCTACCTCCATCGCTGACTCTCTAATGAGCCCGGTCAACTTACTGACTGACTGCCAATATATGTATTTAGTAGGTATGCAGCACATTGGCCGAAATCTGGAAAACGGAACGCAGCTTCCACCATGCAATTTGTGGAAAATAAAAAATAAGCAATTATCATACTACGCGACTAAACGGTCGTTAGTGGTGCACGCGCTATCGGGACGTAATCACGACGTCTTCTGGAATATGAAACTCCCGTTCAATTCGAAAATCGGCTTCAGTTCTTTGGGAGATTCCGGTTGGGACGGACCGTTTCCGGGTTATTGTGTTATTTCTCTTTGGAAAGATTCCTGTACAAGAGTGGAATTTTGAAAATGAAATTGTTCCACGTTGTCCTGATGTCTTACATTTGCTGGATTCTTATGGTACACTCCAAGCAGATCACTGCCAGGTTCAAGCACATAAAATGTGAACGAGAAGAAAAGGTTGGATATTCAGTTAGTTTGTGAAGGTTTTCAGGAGGTTTAGCCTGAGCTGAGAGTCGACCTAATTGGAGTTTTATCCTTTCGGCATCGTTACAGATTTTCGGTAAATCCTACGAGTGATCGTGTGAAGTGGCGTCTTAGCCGACCCAGATCTCAGTTCGTTTTTTTGAGTAAGCAGTAGCAGCAGCGGTATTCAGGATGGGTAAGGAGAAGACTCATATTAATATCGTCGTCATCGGACACGTCGATTCCGGTAAGTCGACCACCACCGGTCATCTGATCTACAAGTGCGGTGGTATCGATAAGCGTACCATCGAGAAATTCGAGAAGGAAGCCCAGGAAATGGGCAAGGGTTCCTTCAAGTATGCCTGGGTTTTGGACAAACTGAAGGCTGAACGTGAGCGTGGTATCACCATCGATATTGCCCTGTGGAAGTTCGAAACCGCCAAGTACTATGTGACCATCATTGATGCCCCTGGACATCGTGATTTCATCAAGAACATGATCACCGGAACGTCGCAGGCTGATTGTGCCGTGTTGATTGTTGCTGCCGGTACCGGTGAGTTCGAAGCCGGTATCTCCAAGAACGGCCAAACTCGCGAACACGCCCTGTTGGCCTTCACTCTCGGAGTCAAGCAGCTGATCGTTGGTGTTAACAAGATGGACTCCACCGAGCCTCCATACCATGAGGCCCGTTACGAGGAAATCAAGAAGGAGGTGTCCTCCTACATCAAGAAAATCGGTTACAACCCGGCTTCCGTTGCTTTCGTCCCGATTTCCGGCTGGCACGGTGACAATATGCTGGAACCATCGGACAAGATGCCATGGTTCAAGGGATGGGTTATCGAACGCAAGGAAGGCAAGGTTGAGGGTAAGTGTCTGATCGAAGCCCTGGACAACATTTTGCCGCCTTCCCGTCCCACCGACAAGGCTCTGCGTCTCCCGCTGCAGGATGTCTACAAAATCGGCGGTATCGGAACGGTACCAGTCGGTCGTGTTGAAACCGGTATCCTGAAGCCAGGTCAGTTGAGAGTTATCAAGCAAAACTCCTAATTACAGAAAATAATTTCTCTACCTTTTTCTACTCTTTTCATCCACCTGAAAACCAGGTATGGTGGTCGTATTCGCCCCGGTCAACATCACCACTGAGGTAAAGTCGGTCGAGATGCACCACGAAGCGCTGCCGGAGGCTCTGCCCGGTGACAACGTCGGCTTCAACGTCAAGAACGTCTCCGTCAAGGAGTTGCGTCGTGGCTACGTTGCTGGCGACTCTAAGTCTAGCCCGCCCAAGGGTGCCGCCGACTTCACCGCTCAGGTAAGTTTTGCCATTTCTAACATACTCTTGGCGCTTAACATCCCTTTGACATACTTTCGACAAGATTCCTTAGGTGTTGAGGGGTTATCTCTTCCCAAGCTTTTTTCCTACCGCCGATCGTTGCCTAGAGGACAGCGTAGCTTTCCTAAGCAAGTTTGAACATTTGTAAGATCCACTGCGATCCTATATGTGTGTGTTCGTTATTGAACACTCAAAATAGGGCTGACATTTGATTATTGGTAACGTACGTGTTGTCTACTTTGTAGACCGAAATTACCCACGAATTTTCGATAGGTTCAGGTCAAGGCTTTGAAGTATCCATTCCATTGGTTTGATCTGAGCCGAAGTATTTTCTTTGCTAAATGCTTAGGGTCATTTCTTCCTCCAGCCAAATTCTCAGCATGGATTCTTCCAGGTTCTCACACAGACTGTCAATATAATCATCGACAGTCATTGTACCGGAATGGAGTTAATTTTCTCATTCCATCTAACGAGTACACCCTCCCCGGTCGTTTCACACGCTTCCCAGGCTTCATTGCTTCCAAATGGACCAAAATCATGTTTTTCAGCAATATTTCGCTGAGATTGCCCTCGCTGAAAGTCTCGCTCAGTTAATCTTCAGATCTGTGTTAAAATTTTCCTGCCACCCGTATTATATAGATTTCTTAGCTCCAAAAAAAACGTGTCATCAATACACGAAAAGTTCATTGGATCTGAACAGTTACGAAAATAATTTTTGTGATCAACTGTCAACACCGAGGTATCCATCGATGTAATTACATCACTCACCCTCTTCCCTCAAAGTCAAAAGAAAGTATAAAAACCATCCCTCGCCCTTTCCCAGGTCATTGTCCTCAACCACCCTGGCCAGATTGCCAACGGATACACCCCGGTGTTGGATTGCCACACCGCCCACATTGCTTGCAAGTTCGCTGAAATCAAGGAGAAGTGCGATCGTCGTTCTGGCAAGGTCACTGAGGAGAATCCGAAATCCATCAAATCGGGCGATGCCGCCATCGTCAATCTGGTGCCAAGCAAGCCGCTGTGCGTCGAATCGTTCCAGGAGTTCCCGCCGTTGGGACGTTTCGCCGTTCGTGACATGCGTCAAACCGTCGCTGTCGGTGTCATTAAATCTGTCAACTTCAAGGAGGCGACAGGTGGTAAAGTAACCAAAGCCGCCGAGAAGGCCCAGAAGAAGAAATAACTAGAGACACCGGAACACCCGAGTATCATAGCGGCCGTCACAGAGCAGTCGCTAGCAGCTAGTAGCAGCAGAAGCAGCAGCAACCATAACAACCCAGATAAAATGAACACTACTTTTACTACTAATAAACGCAACCAATACTCTACATTATTATTATTGAATAATGATGATCTTACGATGCGGACTTTTGTTGAAAGCGCAATCCTAGCGATTGACTTCAATAGAAATCATCCATTATTATTAAATAATAATTTAAGAAATAATATTAATCGTAAACTACAATTTAATAATAATCGTAATAATTTAAACAAAACCACACAAGATAAACCGCAAGCCGGCTGGTATGCACATGATTTTATTGGAAGCATTGCTAAGAAAATCACTGCAAAAACAACAACAGCAACAAACATACAACCATCTTTAGTTCAAATGATTTTCCTCTACCGGCAACATCTTTCATCGATCCTTCACTCGATCAACCACAAAACCAATGTGGCCAATGGCAACAGCAGTAACAATAGCAGTAGCAGCAGCAGCAGCAACAAGAACGGTTCTTACTCATACCCATCGTCATCTACATCATCTGCTAAGAAGACTAATTTATTTTACCACCATAGAAATGCATTTCGAAGGAAAGAAAAGACCTCTGAGCAGAACACGAAACCAACAAAGATCGCCAACATTTCCACCATCTTTGAAGCCATCGGTGTTGTCGAGTGTATCGTTCTACTTCTCCACGTTCAGCAGCTTTTAACCGCGATATGCTCATCCGCCATCATCGTTACTGTTAGATTAGCTATTTCTAACAATTTTTCAACCAACCTGTCATGATACGGTCGCCTAAGTTTAGTACCAACCAATGAATGATACCAAAGGATTTATAGGTTTTACAAGATCTTTGTTAATTTATGTAACCACAGATAACTAAGTTCGTTGTAATGAAACCCAACCGAGAAACGAAAGTAACCCTCAAAGAGAAGAGAAAATAAAGAACCCTCGCACACACAAGCGAAACAACTGATTGGCTAAATTTGTCAAAGAAGAAAAAACTATTTGTGATATTAAATCTGCTGTGTTTGTTTTTCTGTTAGAACTACTTTTTCGTACTGGAAAATCTAATTTTCAAAACAAAACCATAAAAGACACGTGACAAAACATTTAAAAGCAAAACACCTGAAGATGAGAAAGATGTGCGCTGCTCGACGACAGAGGCTCTTTACAACAAAACGCAAGATCCACCCATATACTTCCTTCAAACAGGCGAAGACACAAATACAACGGAAAGAACGCATAACAAAAAAATCATCTCATTTACGCACATTACATTCGCATCAATGGAAACAATAGAAGAGAATCACGAGAAATAAAGCAAATGCGCATTAAAACCTACTACCTATTGTTTTATGTTCTGTCTGCAGGATATCATTGATGTTAGAGAAGCCGAAGGAAGTTTTTTAGTGTGTACTTGTAGTGTGTTTGCTTAGCTGTACCATTGTTCCAACTGATAGGTAGGCAGCTCTGCTAGTGGTTTGCTTACTTCATATTGTAATTGCACCAGGGAAACATTTGTACCGTTCATTCAAAAAACAAAACAACAACAACCATGCAGACAGATAGTTATTGACTGTACTACCAAATAAATGTGACAAATTTGTTTGCAATGCATTACATCTGTACTTTCAATGTTACAACATCTCTAATACCGCAACCACAACAACACACACAAATATAAAGAGCGGAAAGAATGCCAATAAAATTCAAGAAAAGGCTTGAAGCAATTCGGGGGTTTTGCATGTAGTCTAGACAATCCGAAAGCCACACCAACTGATTTGTGATCACTATGATGTCGCTTTACGGTTTTATTCCACTTCCTTTATCATGATTGTCTGCCATCTGGAGCCCAGTGGTGGTTACGATTTCGGTCCACTCTAGATTGCCGCTCAATTTGATTTAATTTAATTTATTTTATTAGAGAGGCTTGCTTGGTAGATTCGCCTCTATTGCCGCTCAAATGAGCATCGATACATATATACTCGAAACGCCAGTTGTGCTAGCGATTGATAACATCTTTGAGGTTGATGTTGATCTTCTTCTCTTTCTTTCTATTGGCGAGAATGTTGAGCTTGACTCTTGCCAGGCCATACATAACACCAGATTTGCACAGATTTGCTGCATCGTGTATGGCACTGCTTGAATGGGCGCGCAGTCGGTTTGAGTAAAATCGGTCGGGATCGAAATTTGTGCAGACAACCCTCTGTTTTATTTTTATTAGTTGCTAACCCAGCTGGTAAATTCATTTCACGAATTGCATTCCAAGGCAAGGCGGGTAAAGCTTCAGGTGTGTTCTTATACTAATGCACGGAATCGTCCATCTTGTGACAGGCAATCGTAATCGTAGGCATGGTAGGCGAACAATTCGCTGTCAAAAAGCGCTCCGTCTCCACCCCCCACCAATGAGAAACTTATGGTACCCCTTGCCTACTTTTCCTCAATATGCACCCACCCTACTGGAGGCACTCTGTTCCAAGGTACGGTCATCGCGTTCCCCTACCTACACACGCTCGTTTTCATCTAACCATATTTGGTTCAAAAATAACCATTTTATGACATTTGCCTCAGAACTACCAATATGGTTATTTTTTATGAATTTTTCCATAATAAATTTCAACCATTTTGGAACTTCTCGGGTATAAACCAGAAAATGGTTGAAGACGTCTTTTCATCGCCATTTTGAAAGCGACCAACATCGCAGCCGAACGCGTATTTAAAAATCTATTTTCCCTCGTAACTCAATCAAGTTTTCGAGTTAATCATATTGAATCCTTAGGAGATCATGAAAAGTAAGTGATTTGCTGTAAATTTTCGTCATAACAATAATCTTAATAATCAACAATTAAAAATTTCAGGGCACCGAATGGACATCGCTTCAGGTCCAATGAACATCGCTCCAGGTGGACTAATTGCATCGAAACAATCAGATTGCGAGGACTCACTAACGTTACCTGGCCACAGAAGCAGCAGACGAAATCGAGGACTGGGAGATACTTCCGATGATAACTATATATTCCCATTATTTTTAGAAGGTGATAGCCCTTCCGCAGGATTACCAAGGTTGGTTACGATTTTTTTTTGTTTTTCAGAACATGTCAGTAGCGCCAGATGATTCCAACCTCAACAAACTAATCAAAACGCTCCTTCTAAGCCGCTTCCGTTACGGCAATCCAACAGCACAGATCCTCCGACCCTTCCTCCGGCAGCGGCAGGTGGTATAAAAGTTTTTCTCTTACGAAATTTTTTTACTACCCGGAAGAAGCCTAAACGGGCCATCATTTTTGTAAACACATCACCTGCCGGTCGTAGATGAACCTCCTCAAATAACAGCAGATTCCGCTAGAGCTACGACTCAGTCATCACTCAGCTATGGCTCACTAACCAAGGTACACGAGATCACCGCTTCCGTCACGGCGGAACTTCTGCTACCGCGGGTGTTAAGGCTATTGTTGCTGTTCGTTCATAGCCTGAAGTTTTCTGTTCCTGCTTAAAAAATCATATTTTTTTTATTAACATACTTCGGTAAAAATATATTTATTAAAATGTATTATGTATTTACAAGAAATAAAGAAACAAACACGAAAAACCGTTTTTTTCCTAATTATGTAGATAATTTTAAAATATGCAGGTCGCTAAAAACTGCCTTGTAGAATACGGTTGAAAAATAACCTTTTTTCAACTTCTCCGCTAGAATCCCATTCGGTTGAAAAATAACCATATTCAAGCTTCTCCCCCAGAAGTCATTTTATGACTTCTCATGGAGAACTCATAAAATGACATTTCCCGGGAAAAGGTGAAAAATGGTTATTTTTGAATCTTAAATGGTTTAATAATTTCTAGCATGCAAGTAACATTGCACCCCTTATGCCATTAAGTCCACCCGGGGCCCTTTGAACTTTATTCCCACACACTATATTCAATGGTGATTATATTATTTCAATGCAATTGCGGCGAGGTGAACTTATTCTAAGGTAGAAATATTTAAGATATTGTGAAGAATATAGCTGGATAGATGAAGCGAGTGCGCTTCGTAGAAGAAGTGAAAAGGTAGAGAAGGATGTAAGTGGAGGGCAATTTGTGTAGAAAGCTCAAAACTGATCGGATAAACTTTTGCTAGGCTCACTGACTGCCCAAGTAACCATAAGCACTAAAGCTTTGCATTTTTATAGCTTTACACCAGCATTCAAAGGCTAAATTACACTATATCAGCACATCAAGTGCAATTTTGCATTACAACAGCCCTTCGAGTGCTATGCTGCATCATGTTAGAATTATACCACTCTTTTAAAATGCAACTCGCATTCTATCAGCTTTGCACAATGCTTTTGAAATGCAACATTGCTCTAAATCAGAATAACAAATGCTATATTTTCTAAGCATTAAATTGGCATCACACAAGCTTGCTTTAATGCTTTTAAGCACTATGTAAGCTAGACCGCTGCAAAAACTGACTTTTTGCTCCCATGTGTTTTTCCGATTCCGTTTTGCTCTCCAATCATCTGTGTTAAATATAAGATGATTTGGTTCATCCCTGAATTAGCGCAACGGTTTTTAAATTTGTATGGAAATTAGTATGGGGAAAGTTTTTTTTCTAGATTAAAATCGCTAGGGAAGCGATGTAGGGTTTTATGGAAAAAATAACTTCTTCATTGGGTTACTGTATTCTTAAACTTCAATTTTTACTAAGGTTACTTTCAGCTAGATGCTACCAGAAAAAAGTTAAAGCAATCTGTAAAATAAAAATCATTCATAGTAGATCAACAGTCAAAACTGTCAGCAGCACTGGAATCATGAACTTGCATGCAATTTTCCTAGCTAAATACTTGAATACAAGCTACTGCGTGGCATACACAAAGGCGTTTTAAATCGGGTAACGCAGATAGAAAAAAAACTACAGCACTATGTAGAAAGTAAGATACAAACTTTTTGAGATTATTGAAGATATACGGTGATAGATGTGGTGAAACGTTCCCGAAATTCACAACCAAGTTGAAAAATAGGATAAAGTTACGCATGTGGTATACCTATTTATTCCGCGGGCGGTCAAATGACGGTAAACACTTTCCCCTAAAACTCTCTTGTTTCTCGACCGATTTCTACAAAGTTTATAGTTTTGGAAAGCTCGTAATGTGACTTAAATACGAATTTCAGCTACAATTATTTTTCTCAAAGTTATTCGAAGTCGAAGAAAAAAATTCGTAAAACAGGATTCGGGAAAGGCTCTAAAGCAGTTATTAAGGACTCGAAAAGAATTTCACTCAGTGCCTGAGAACGTTGCGATCCAGTGCAAAGCCAATTCTAGGTGCTAGAATAGTCTCAAAAAAGGCAGATTGATAAAAAGTTAAAAAAGAAACAGCTACCTTTGAAAAGTCGTCAAAAATTCTGAAATCCAAAGATGCCAAAATGTCACAAATTACGTCAAATTTCCATTTCACTTTACACAAATTTTCTAATGTAACGGGAACAGCTTTGGCGGTTGATTTATTAAAAATTACGGTTTACCAGTTTTTTACATTTTTAGTGGCCATGATCTTAAGAAATTTTCAAAAAATATTTCCATATGTGTAACATATAGCTTCTAATTTCAGCGTTCTCAGGCACTAAGTAATTTTTTTTTTCGAGTACTTAATAACTGGTTTATAGCCTTTTTCCCGAAGCCTGTTTTTTCGATTGTTTTTTTCTTCGACTTTGAATTACTTTGAGAAAAATAATTGAAGTAAAATTTTATCTGAAAACCGTATTTGAGTCAATTCACGAGCTTTCCAAAATTATAAACTTTGTAGAAATCGGTCGAGAAACAAGAGAGTTTTAGCGGAAGAGGTGTTTGCTGTCATTTGACCGCTCGCGGTATGAACAGGTATACAAAAAATGTCGATATGTTTAGTGTTAAATTTGCAATTGATCATCTGAACTTCATTTTTGTATAAATTTAACACAATACATACAGTTTTTGTGAATTAATGATTGAAAACACGATAAATAACGCATTTTTTTTTAGAATAAATCAACTTAATTTATGGTTTCGGACCTGATTATAACATTTAAAAAAAAATCATTTCCTGTGGATACTGTGAATTAGTTAAAGCAAATGATTCAAGAGGTTGTTTACCGAAATCGATTGAAAATTATATAAGTTATGATTGTTTTACTGTAATAATGATGCTTTTTCTCTAAATAATACCACCATAGTGTAAAGTAAAGTAACTAAACTTAGTTTATGAAGAATTCAACATTATAAATCTTCACCTGTTAAACGGACTGACTTTGGACTGATTTCTGACCGATTTCGGACCGATTCGTGACCGTTCCTTCGATCTGGGAAGGAATAACTTGCATGCAAGTTTTCAGCCAGCGATGCCATGAGTGAAGCAAACTCGTCTGAGTTTTTGATAAATCTTTTCTAAATTCCAAATAACTTTGTTGTGTTACATCTAAGCATCATAGTACCTTCACATCATTTGTAGAGATTAATTCGAGGAATAGTATTCAGCCTTTTTTTTATTTTTCCGAAGTTTCTGTAAATCTGTAACGATTTTTGAATAAAAAAAATTGATTTTCCATGTAATTCTCCATACAAAATTAAAACTCTTTGCGCTAAATCAGGACTCAATGTATCGCTTCCAAACTTTACGGAGATTTTTGTATGTGAAAATACCATCAAAAAATGGTATGGGAGTTGTAATAACTCATAAATTTCAGATTTCCCATACAAAGCCTGCAGCGGTCTAATGTAAGCACTACAGTGACATTAGGCCAAAGCACATTAGCATTGATTGATGCTGAATCAATGCAAATTCAGGGCACCGGTTGCTGGAAATTTGATTCAAATAGGTCTTTTTTTTCAAAGATTTAACGCGGACCTGATAGGTTCACAGGCAGAGTCAATGTCAAATGTCAGAGCCACATATGTCATGAGTTCGATTCCAGGTCATTTTCAGCTGAAAAATAAAAAAAAATATGTAGAAAATTCAATCCGAGAGATCTCCTCAATATGCATAAGCGAATATAAAAATAATTACAAATTTAGTATCATGGCCGAAAAATTAACCGAACAAAAATCCAAAATAATTTTTTTTTCGCATGGTCGAACGCCATTTGCATTTTCTCAGCATTTCGCCCGCCAAGCTTGTAGCATCAACCAATGCTATAGTGCTTTTATAGGGTTATACCAGTTTCTGCACTAATGCAGCAGTTAATTTCGCCAAACCTGGCTCACAGAGCTAAAATGATGCACAGTGTTGTGATAGCTTGGCAACACTGATCCTTCATTATATGCGAGTGTAACTAGAGAGAACAAGAAGAGGATTATTAATAAAGAACCTATCGTAAAAGCCACACGCGTCGTGTTTCAATCCCAACATTTTTGGCGACGAGGATGGGATTGAATTCGTTTTTTAACGGTTCTAAAAGTTAAAATGATTAAATTCGAGTGCAATTAATACAACTACGCGAGCGAATCCAAGATTAAATTCGATTTTAGTGTTCGAAATCGCAAAAGAAGGGTAGCATAACCTCAAAGTGAAAAAAAAGATGGATCCCTCCAAAGCGGCTCTGTTGCCGTTCGATGTTTCGGATACTGGTTCAACCGGAACCAGATGGACGAAATGGAAGAGATCGTTAGAGTTATTCCTTGAAGTGAATTGTATTGTGCTACCATCCAGAAAACGGTCGTATTTGTTGCATTATGCCGGGACCGAAGTCCAGGATATTTCTTATAATTTGGAAGGGCATGACGCGGTTGCTCCCTACGGCACAGATGTGTATCGAGAAGCTATTCGTTTGTTAGACAATTATTTCGCGCCATTAACGAGCATTCCTTTTGAGCGTTTCAATTTTCGGAGAATTAAACAACAAGATGGCGAATCTCTTGATAAGTTTATTCAGCGACTCAGAGACCAGGGACGTCTTTGTGGCTACGGTGAAGCTCTGGATATGCGTATAACCGAGCAAGTGTTTGACAATAGTAATTCGGACGCATTAAGAGAAGTGATTCTTAAAAAGAAGCTCATGACGGTTCAAGAGATCGCAGAGGAAGGTCGAATCTTGGAAACATTAAAAGTGAATAAAGAACTTTTGAAAAAGCCGACTGATGAAAACGCTATCGGCCTAGTACGAAGAAACAAAGAAGAACACTGCTATAGATGTGGTGAACAGGGCCATTTTGCCAACAATAAAAAGTGTCCAGCTATGTCGGAATTCTGTAAGAAATGCAACCGCAAGGGACATTATGCGAATCAGTGTAAAACAAAATATAAAAGTGCTGGGGAGCAATCGCGAAGCAAAAATAGGGTCCGACAAGTGAGATGTAGTGACAAATCGAGTTCCTCGGGATCTGACTCGGAAGAATCCGACAACCAGCTAGCTCAAGTATATGCAGCTGAGTTAGCATCGGACGTGGTGACGTGTTTCGTGGGGGGAGTCAAACTTAATTGGGTGGTTGACTCCGGGGCTCATGTGAACGTTATAAACCGGGAAACTTATAAACTGCTTCGAAAAAATGGATGTATAATGACCAAATCGGAGAGGTCATCTAAAGAACTGAAAGTGTACGGTGATGGAAGACTAAAAGTGTATAAAGTGATTAAAACCGATATTGCTACAAAGAGCAAAACAGTGCATCATGAAATCTACGTAGTAGAAACGAAAAGAGGAGCTAACCTTCTAAGCAAGAAAACATCGATGGAGCTAGGACTACTGGAGATCCATGGCGAAATTTTCAACATCGGGAAACCTTGTGAGCCATCCATTGGCAAGCTCAAACATGTACAGGTGGAGATAAAGATTGATAGTGCGATTCCTCCAGTTCAACAGTCCTGTCGTCGACTTCCAATACCGCTTCAACCTTTGGTGGATGGGAAATTGGAAAGCTTATTGAAGCAAGACGTAATCGAACCCGCACCTTTGGATATAACGTGGGCTTCTCCATTGGTGGTAACGCCGAAAGACGGTGGTCGAGATGTACGAATCTGCGTGGACATGCGAAAAGCCAACAAGGCAATTATTCCGGAAAAGCATCCATTGCCAACGTTCGAGGAAATAATGCCCCACTTGGACGGCTGTAAGTTATTCAGTAAAATAGATCTCGTGAAAGCATTCCACCAAATCGAGCTTGCTCCCAACTCACGGGACATAACGACCTTTGTTACTCAAGATGGCTACTATCGCTACAAAAGGTTAATGTTTGGAATGAAGGTCGCAGCTGAAATATTCCAGCGTTGTATAGAGCGAGTGCTAAAAGGGTTGAAAGGAGTCAAGGTTTTTATTGACGACATTCTGGTGTACGCATCAAGTAAAGGCGAACACGATATCCGACTGAAGGCAGTACTAGACCGACTAAAGGAATTTGGATTCACGATAAACGAGGCCAAGTGCGAATACGGAAAATCATCCGTTGTATTCATGGGTCACCTGCTATCAAACAAAGGTATCCTTCCATCGGACGATAAGGTGAGTGCCATTAAAAATTTTCGATGACCTCAAAATGCTACCGAAATGCGAAGCTTTCTGGGCTTAGCCAATTATGTCGGTAGATTCATACCAAATCTATCGACATTAAGCGCCCCACTTAGAGACATGACGATCAAAAACACGAAATTCCGATGGAATTCAGCAGCCAAAATTGCTTTCACACAAATTAAAGAAGCGTTAGCCAACCCAAAGCACCTTGCGTACTATGGCACCCAGTACCCTACGATATTAGTAACTGACGCTAGCGATACGGGATTAGGCGCAGTACTCAGGTAGTAAGATCGAAGCCCAGACCCATAAGTTATGCGAGTAAAAGTCTTTCCAAAACCGAAAAAAAATACTCAACTCTAGACAAAGAAGCATTAGCCATAGTGTGGGCGACAGAGCGCTATGAAATGTATCTTCGAGGACTAGACTTTACGATCGTAACGGACCACAAGCCTCTAGTAAAAATATTCAGTGAGTCTTCGAAGCCAAACCAACGCCAAGAAAGATGGGTCCTCAGAATGCAATCTTTCCGGTACAGTATTGTTTATTCACCGGGAGAGACAAACATTGCCGATCCCTTGTCGCGTCTTTCCGAATGCGATATAGCAAAAACATTCGACAAACAAACAGAACATGTTTTAAGCGCTATAGTTGAAGTTACTAAACCAACTGCCCTGACTATGTCCGAAATCGTTCGTCAATCCCAGGAAGATGAACAAATCCAATGCGTGATGCGCGCATTGATAGATGGCGACTGGGACTCGGTTCCTAAAGGGTTTCTTCCATTCAAGACCGAGTTATGCTCAGTGAGAGACGTACTGCTACGAGCTAACAAAATTGTGATCCCAGAAGGACTTCGAGCCGGTGTGCTGGACCTTTCCCACGTAGGGCACCCTGGAAAAGAGAAAATGAAACGTCGATTGAGAGCTGCTGTGTGGTGGCCGGGGATAGACATGGATGTGGAGAAAAAATGCAGAAGGTGCGTAGAATGTCTAATGGTCAGCCTACCCAATAAACCAGAACCACTCCGTATTCGTGAATTGCCGTCAACTGCTTGGTTCCATTTAAGCGCTGATTTCTTAGGTCCTCTGCCAAACGGAAAATATATCTTCGTTTTGGTGGATCTGTATAGTCGATTTGTGATTGCTGAATTTATGACCAGAACTACTTCCGCCGATGTTATCCGCTTCCTAAAACAAGTCTTCACTAGAATGGGCCTCCCAACAGTTTTGACCACAGATAATGCGAAAAACTTTTCAAGCCAAGAACTCAAGGACTACTGCGTTGACTTCGGTATAAAACTGTCACACACAACACCTTACTGGCCAAGCGCAAACGGAGAAGTTGAGAGGCAGAACCGATCTCTGTTGAAGGTTTTAAAAATTAGCCAACAGAAAGGTACAAATCTGGAGGAAGCCCTACAGGAATACTTATATATGTACTCTGTAACACCTCACAGCGTGACCGGGGTTGCCCCCGCAACATTAATGTTCGGTAGGCGATTCCGTGATCTGTTTCCACATTGGAACGAAGTTGAAACCTTGGACGAAGAAATGCGCGATAGAGATAACATCATCAAACACCAAACGAAGGAGAGTCGGGACAGACGAGTGGGAGCCAAGGAAGCATCTATCCAGGTGGGAGACGAGGTGCTAATGAAAAACACGCTGCCAAGAAATAAACTGTCTCCAACTTTCTTGCCGACTCCTACAACAGTAACTGCCAAGCACGGTAGCTCTATCACCGTAAAGGCTCCATCCGGACAAGAGTACACACGGAACAGCTCACATCTTAAACTCATACCACGAACACAGGAAGAACGTAACTCGGTGTCATCGGATGCCTTTGAAGCTGAAGAGTGGAATAAGGATTCGTCAGGATGCAGCCGCTCCCGTCCAACGCGTATCACATCTGCACCTAAGAGGTTCGAGGACTACATCATGCAACCGGCAGATAGTGTCTTCGAATAAACAATATGAGATATGTTGTGATAGCTTGGCAACACTGATCCTTCATTATATGCGAGTGTAACTAGAGAGAACAAGAAGAGGATTATTAATAAAGAACCTATCGTAAAAGCCACACGCGTCGTGTTTCAATCCCAACACACAGAATCAAGCACTATACACAGAAAAAAAATCTGAATCCTTAACGACACTGAAATTGAAAACCTTTATTATTACATGACATGGAACGCGATTTATTGATGTAAATTTACAAAATAAAAACTGTTGAATCCTTAACAGCACTGAATTCTAATGACACAAATATTACTTGACACGGAACGCGATGATTTGATGCAAATTTACATCACATATGATGTAAATAAAAAGAAGCATCACATACGACGGAATTTTCAGTGCGAATTAAATATTACACGTCTTAATATTTTACATGTCTTTCAAATTTTACACGTCTGTTGAGATTGCAGACGTGTAATATTCAAATCGCACTGAAAATTCCATCATATGTGATGCTTCTTTTTCGTTACATCATATGTGATGTAATTTTCAATTTTTTTTTGGTTACACGAAATTCTCAACAACACTGAATTGGAAATTTCTCAAAATTACACGACATAAAATATTACAATACACTGAACGTGATAATGTCATGTAAAATTATAAACTGTGAAGAACAAGACCAGACAAATGTGACAAAAACTGTTAAGTCGTGCGCCAAAGTATTTTCCCCGCGCGCGAGTAAGTTAATCGGTGTTGATGGTTCCCGGAGATATCCGAAAAGCAGGGATGCGGTTCTGGAAGCGGATCCACGGTGTTCAACATTGGATCCGGTACTTCGCGGAAAAAATAAAAGAAATAAAATATAATGTGTGTTAAAAAAAATTTTGTCGCTTAATAAAATGAATCATATTAATTATAGATGAGTTTTATTTTCATTAAGAGACGTGAAAATTCCAGTATTGAATCATATTAACAATAAATAAAACAAAACAAATTCCAATTGGAAAGTTTTTCTTCCAACATTCAGTGATTTTATAATTTACATCATTTTTATTTTACACGTTGCTAAATTTTACATCATTTTTTATTTTACACGTTCCAAATATACTGGCGTGTAATTTCAACTAGCACTGAATATTCCGTCATATATGATGCTTCTTTTTATTTACATCATATGTGATGTAATTTTACAGATTTTTTTGGTAGTGTGTAGCTGACGCTAGAGCAAAGTTGATGCTAGATTTTAGTGCTTATGGTTACTTGGGTAGTTTGCCTCCAGGTGAAAAAAAATACGGTATAAGTTACAGCTAATTTTGTGAGGCGACCTCAAAATTTCCCAAATTTACTAAAATATAGCTGTATCTCTTCCTATAGTGTCTGCAAAATATTCGAAACTAATTGAATGGAGAGTTCATAAGTTTCTCAGCCTGTGTGAAAGTTTCATAAAAAAAACTTCTAGAAAACTGGCATTCTGTTAGATTTCATTTCTTCTCTCGCAACTGTATTAATGCCCCGGGCGACGATTTTGTTTGTTTACGAAGAAAACAAACATTTTGATTTTGACGTTTCGAAGGTTTTATTCCGAAGAAGAATTCTTAGTGTTCTAAGTTCAGTGTAGATTTGTATTCGTTGATAGTTTTTAATTTTAAAATATCATTTGGATCAATATTTGATCTGTTGATTTAATAATAAATAAATAAATAAATAAATAAATAAATAAAGAAAAATGTTCCAACAGAGCCAATGGAAGCGAGAGCTGTATGATTTGGTACCATGGGCTGACGTTAAATCAATAAAGAACAATTAAAATTTTCAATACAAAAAAAATTGTTAAATAATTTTAAAAAAATGACAAAATGAACATTATTTTTTTGTGGTGTTTTATCATGTGTAACAAAATTACCTTAATTAGATTTCTTCATTTAGCGTGTTTTCTGATAGCCCTACTCGCTAATTTTGAAATACCCAGAGCCCGGCTGCATTTTACCCAGACATCGCCTGTTGCATGACGCAGCCGTCGCTTGATCTAAAACGACTCAGTTTTTCAGAGTGAAAGCTACTCAGACGACACGAAATTTGGCACTCAGCGAATTCGAGTGCTTGAAGGCGACAACTGAGTAAATGTTGATCAGTTTGCTCAAGACCTTCCATCATTTATCGCTTTTGACTACAATAATTACCAGAAAAACCAAATTCTTAAGGTAAATATTAACTTTTGATAATAATTTGTGAAGAATCAGACGGTATAAATTTATCTCAGGATAAAATAAAGGAATATGCGAAGAAGGATTGTTCTCGGAGTGGCACTAGCAGTAGCAAGGCTAAACAAAATCCGGTTTTCTACTTGAGCAAAATCTTCAAATAAGATTTATGTCTATATATCATGTCTTTATGTCCATGCAGTTTAATCCTTCTTCGTACTCTCCAACTCGTGTTTTCATCCCTGACTACGACACCTCTTCTGTCCAGTTTGATTTGTCTATGCAGCAAGAAATTCGTGGAATCCCTGATTCACATCGCCCACTTCTGATTCCAAGAATTTTCGATGCTAAATATAGACACGTCGATGCTGACAAAATGTACTTTACAGATGGGTCGCTTATAGAGGAATCAACGGGATTTGGAGTTTTTAACGAAATAGCTACCGCCTCTTATAACCTCCATCCACCATGCTCGGTATACATCGCAGAGTTAGGAGCCATTTACTGGGCGTTGGACAGCGTCGTTTCAAGGCCAGTAGGACACTACTACATTATAACGGACAGCCTCAGTTCTGTTGAAGCAATCCGTTCAATAAGACCAGGAAAGCACTCACCGTATTTCCTCGGGAAGATACGAGAGACTCTGAGTGCTTTATCAAGACGTTGCTTTGCCATCACCTTCGTTTGGGTCCCCCCACATTGCTCGATAATGGGTAATGAGAGGGCGGACTCTCTGGCAAAGGTGGGGGCGATGGAAGGCGACACATATCACCGTGAAATCGTCTTCAACGAATTTTACTTCTTAGTTCGAAGAAACTCTCTTGTCAACTGGCAGCGCAAATGGGACGAGGATGAGAAGGGTCGGTGGCTCCACTCGATTATTCCAAAGGTAAGCCTTAAACCCTGGTTTAATAGATTGGATCTGAGTCGGGATTTTATTTGTATATTTTCCCGTCTCATGTCCAATCATTATTCCTTAGACGCGGTACTCTATCGTTTTGATATTGCTGGCAGCAATTTGTGTAGTTGCGGCCAAGGTTACCATGACATCGAGCATATTGTCTGGTCGTGTGAGGTCCATCTTGTCGCCAGAACGAATTTAATTGACTCCCTTCGGGCCCGAGGAAAACCACCTAATGTTCCAGTGAGAGATGTACTAGCTGTGCTAGATTTGGACTACATGTTCGAAATCTACCTTTTTCTAAAAGCTATCGATCTTCGTCTATAATTCTTTTTTATTTTCATATTTCCCTTTCCTATCTTCTTTCTCTTTAAAATAAAAGTGTTAAGCTAAGCAAAATATTGTAAAAACAAAAAACGAGTTTGGCTCCTTAAAACCTGAAGGTATGAGCCGTTTCAAATAAAGATTTACAAAAAAAAAAAAAAAAAATCCGGTTTCGGGGCCAATTAAATTCTGTTGCTCGAACGGATACGGAAAGATGATTCCGTTGGAAAAGCAGTTGTTCCGGAGCGAAAAAAGTGAAAAGATATACGAATCATGATCATAAAATTGTTAATTTTTTGAAATTTTATAAATATAGATTTATTTTAAAATATTAAAAATGTTCACTTTTTAATATTCTGGTCAACATATATAACTACATTCTTATTCATTTAACTGGATTTTACTATTACTACCATAAAAAGCGGCCAGAATCCGCTCCGAAATCATTCGCGCATTCTGAGTAACCCTGACTCAGTTGTCGCGAAAAGGGCGATTAGTCAGATCTGAGTAAAGGCCATTTAGTCAGAACTGAGTAGGTGCGGTTTTGGCGACAACTGAGTAACCGTCACTCTGAACTGAGTAGCTGAAAGTTAGCGAGTATTTTAAACTGTCAAAACAAAGTTGTTTTTGTTTACATCGGCTGCATGCACGCTCGAAATTAATTAACCAATTATCGTTAAAAAGTAACCATTTTCACACCTTTTCCACGTTAAGTGATATTTTGGTTTCTTCCATAGAAGTCATTTTTTGACTTCTCTTGAGAAGTGGAAATATGGTTACTTTTTAACCGCAAGAAGTTATGGAGGAAAGGTGGGAAAATGGTTATTTTTCAACCTAATCGCAAAATGGAAGATATCGAGATAAAAGTTTAGAAAAAAATACTAGCTTTTAAATTTTTATATTTTCTATCTTGTTGGTTTAACATGCTTGTTTCCGGTAGTGTTTATTTTGATGTTTTTCATTTGTTTTGAAATTAAAAAATCGTGATAGACAATACATAAAAATATATGAATATTAGAAGTATTCAGAATCTTTTTCGGTTCCTCTTCCACATTTTCTGCTTTGAACATATTTGTAGATCACCCCCGAAACGTCACAATATTCGGGTGGTCCCAGATAATCCAGGGTTCTACCATTTTAAGCGTCGCGTCCACACCCTCGGTCTGCTTGAGAAAACCGACCTACGCTTATAGGCAATCCTAGCCTGGCCATGGCGGCATCGCCTCCTTATTAGCAATATTCTTGCCCCGGTGCTGGAACTCCAGAATGAGTCGACCATGTTCCACCTTCTCATATTTCAACGACACTCCCGTCTTCATAAAGTTCGGTTTGATGCACATCTGGTCCCGCCCGACTCTCCGGTAATCGGCAATGAGAATTCCTGTTTCCAAAACTTTGTTTCCCGATTCTTGAGCAGCGGCTTTCGGACGATCTTGTTCGCATTCGACTTGATGTGGACCATCCGCTGTGTCACGAAGCTGCTCTGCTCCGACGGGAGCTTTTCGGGATGGCGTATTCCTTCATTTTTGACCGGTTTACACTGCCGGATAAGGCAAAAATTAAATTGACACGTTTTATTTGTTGTGAATAAGAACAGGATCATTGCCCGTCAAAAGTTACCTGTTCGCTTTTCGGCTTCTTAGCGCTAAATGCACGGGGGATGATCCTTGCTTTTTGGGTTGTCCGACCCGCCCCAGCTCCATCAGAATAAGGAGAACGATCGGGATGACCAATTTTTGTGGCAATAGGTGCGCTCGTTCCGGTAATAAATAAGTACTCCCGCGCAAGACGTCACGTTTAAGTTTCACCGGAACTGAATCCGGACTCTTGCGGATTCTTCCAACTGGTGCACTGCAATTTTGTTTAATTTTTAGAATGGTTTTTTTTTGGAAAAGTTTGTGATAAAACAATTACCTTTCAGAATCTCTCCACGCACACCCGAACCACAGGTATATATTTATTTGGAATTTTATTCTATCCGTGCGAAAAAAAGATTTTGCGAAACGCGTTCGGTTTGCTTCACGTAACTTTCAAAATGGCGATGAAAAAACTTCAAGCTTTTCAACCGTTTAATGGTTAATGCACGAAAACTTCCAAAATGGTTAAATTTCTTCATTGAAAAATTCTTAAAAAAATAACCATATTGATAGTTTGTTAAGAAAAAACCATAAAATGGTTATTCTATAACCATAAATGGTTAAATAAAATCGAGCGTGTGCATATTCCGGATAAACACGTGCGAATTCGACAGAAATTGTGTACCTTGTTTTGTTTTTGATCATTTTATCAATTTTTGCAGTGCAACTTTTGGTTTTTAGCAGCAACTACATCCCAACATAGTTAAAAATGGTCCGTCGCCTCAGGAAAACTAAACAGAGCCAAAAGTACAACTACCAGACGAATCGGAAACGATTGAACAAAAAGATCCATGGAACCGGTATGATTCAATGGTAAGTTGTTAGTTATATAGACATGCAAATTTTAATTGTAATTCATTACTAACTTCAATGTAATCTTAGTTACAATAACTTTTAAGTCGGGTTATGGAAAACAAACGAAAATTATAAGTTTAAAGTAGATGTCTAGGGCTCGTCTAAAGTTCTATAACTTCAGGTAAGGTACGCCGGGGTAAGTGGGGACGGTAGTTTTTCCCTTTTATTTTCAGGAAATTTTCAACAAATTTGTGTTTTCTTGGTTGAATACGTTACTTTATTGCTCAAACCGTCCAAAATTTAGTAAAAAGTTCATGATAGTGATAATTGTGTGTAATTTATGTTGCAACACACGAGATCCGATTTTTTCGAAAATATATGCTTATTCCCGAAAACACAAGTAGTTTTCCCAACTTTTCATGATCCGAATGCTAAATAAAGCTAAAATGTATTGAATGAAGGACAAAATTGAAAATATATCTAAACATCAAGTATGTATAAAGCCGTCCCCACTTACCCCAGGTAGGGTTTGAAGACAACATTTTAGAGTTTTGAAAATAAACTCTCATTTCTTAATTTTTAATCGTCGTTTGTTCTTTTCCTAACTGGTTGTTTCTAATGTAAGGATGGTTTCAATGTAGAGTTTCTCGTCAAGAGCCAGCTAGTTTACGAGAAATTTGCGATTGAAAAAGATGCACATCAACTCCACATCGTAGTTAAAAATAGAAAATTAACGAAAAGTCACCGTAAACATCCGTTATTGTTGGAACCGTATCTCTTTTACAGTTATTGGATAGATTACAAGTAAATTTAATTTTATTATTATTATTTAGTTTTATTAGTGACACTTTACCATCTTCGTGGCATTCGTGTCAGTAAATTTAATATTCTGCATTAAAAGTTTGAAAAAAAAATAGTTCACAGTATTGTTTTAATAGCCACCGTCCCCACTTACCCCGGTGTACCTTAATCTTTTCCCCATCTTCTACATGATGTGTGATATCAAGTAGAAAAACTTTATTCCAGCAGTTGGCTTGACATTTTTTTAGTTTATAGCTTACACACCTTCGCTTTTCTATACATATTTGAATGCATTTTGAAATCACTGCTAAACACAATCAAAACATTCTTCAATTTAGGTTTAAGGTTCCTAAACAATATATCAAAATATTTTTTTTCTTTATATTATCCTTGCGAACATAATCGATTGCCTAACGAAAGGCGTTTGTGTTTCTGTGTATTTTTTTATAGCATGATGCAGCTTCACATACTCGACACCAGACAGCGCCTTCTGTATTAAATTTAACTGAAAATAATTTTATGTAGAAACTCGGAGGATATTTTTCTTATTCAACACTTAATTTTTTAAATTGTTTGAACTCCGTAAAACACTGTGATGCAATAAAAAAACGTCAAAATTTGTCCCAATATACGTTTGTAAAAACCAAATGAACATAATGAACTGATTTAAACATGAATGGAAGTTGTTTGAAGAAATAGCATACATTTTTAGTCATGATTTGGGTGAATGTTTCAGAAGGATAAGAGTTTTAACAAAATTACGATGCCCATAAAAATTAATTTTAAACTTTTACATTTCCACAGCCTTGAAATCCGCAAAGCTGCTGATCCGAAGAAAAAGTTGGCCGCAAACATTCGAGACATGGGGCTTGCCTATAATGTCAATAGGACCATCCCGATTCCCAACAGCAAGCAGGAACGTCTGAAGGTAGCCAAATATGTAAACGGGTTTCTCGAGGAGGACAATTCCGATACTGAGCCAACGGTAGACGTGGAAGCTAAAAAGAGGAAAAATCCTAAAGCCTACGTTGCGGAAAAACTGGAACAAGATGCTAACGAGTACGTGGAGAGCCGATTTCGATTGCCGAAGGGCCAGGTCAAGTATGTCACCGATATGATCGATGCCCACGGTTTCAACTTTAAGGCTATGTCTCAGGATAGGAGAAATTATAACCAGGACACGTGGAGACAGCTGAGACAAAAGGTACAGAAGTTTTTGTCAATACCGGACCAGTGTTTACCTTATCTAGAAAAGAAGGGTTGGTTGGACTGTGATATGGACGATCCACAAGATCCCCGATGGAAACAATATGGTACAGACGATGAAGACTGATGAATGTAAAATATATTGGAACGTTTCCTTTGAACCTATTGGAAAATTTAATAAGAGAAAGCCCACAGACAATTAAAAGAATCGTCATTTATTAAATATACTTTTATTCAACCTTAATCGATTTATAATATAAACAATTGCGGAAATTTTTTAACAGGTTCGAAAAACTACAATCACGTAGTTAACAATAGAGTAACCTATGCTCGGTAATATGAACTTGTTCTAACTTTTTATTGTGTTTTACTATTGACTGTTCGGTACACTCATTGATAGTTTATTTTCTATGTTCCTTTCCAAACCATTATTATTTTTTTAGTCACTATGTGTTTATGGAACATTAACTCTAAAAATCAATGTTGCTGCCTGAATATAAATACGACTACTAACAATCAAACTTGTATTATTTCTTCCATACATGTTATAAAACTGAAGATGGGAAGCTACTCGAAGATATTCGATAAATGTTCAAATCAGTTACATAGTACTTAAAAGAATATCTATGAAAATAGTAACATGTCCTGCGTAAGAAAAGAAAATAAACAAAACAAAGGCAATTTTAAACATAAGAATATCCTGTTCTACACGAACAAGATGACAGCTGCTCTTTGTGGATTAAAAATAATATTACAAAATCCTATCTCACTAAACCTACTTTACACAACCCACGCATTTCTTTTGTTTTAAAAATAATTCTTCTCCCCAAATCAATTGTGATTCTTGGATTTTTTCTTGGAGAACATCCTAAAAACGCTGCTGCCCCCGCCCGCCTTCTTGTCCTTGGGCTCCTTCTGGCCGGCGGCTCCCTTGATGAAACTGGCCTCGCTCTCGCTGGAACTTTCCGCCGACTGGCCAGTGCTACGGCCCATGATAAGCCCTGCAATGTCGGTAGAACCAGAAGCGGCTCCGACGTTCGGGACCGGCATACTGGTCGGTCGGTTCGTTTCGAGTCTTGACTGACCCCAACCTGCGAATGAAATCACGTTGGATGGATTAGTGTTTAGGGTTTCTTAAACAGAGATTTTGATGAAGTGAGAGACAGTGGGGATTAGGTGATTAGGTGTTACGAACGTTTAAAATGGACTGCAAGAACCAATGCTAAAAACTCATGTTTTTCAGGTTAGACCAGTGTTCACCAAGTTTCGAAGACAAGGGTTTCCGAACACGTTGTATGACTAGGAGTTCTGATTAAATCAGATCTTGGTAGACGTCTACAACCTACGTTATCTCAGAAAGGAGAGATTATTGTGTTATATTAAACCGTTAGCATTGTTGAATGACTGCTGTTAGTTACTGTTGTAAGTTATAATTTAAAAAAAAACGCACACAAAAACATATAAAAACACACTCGTTAACATTGCAACTGTTAATTCAGGAGATTAGTGCTAAGTCAAACATGTTGGTAAATCCAACACCGCCACTCATGGAAACCCACGACCTGAGATACGGCTGAATAAGACCATCAGCGACACAAAACGATCATTCTGTGGAAGTTTGGAGTCCAAATTTTGTCAGGTGAAGTAACAGTGCTTTTTGAGGCTTTTGCATAACGAAAGGCGATTGCATTATATTTCGGCTGCAGGTATGCAATATAATTACTGCTCTACGGAGGGTGGAATCGCTTGAATGAGATATACGTGAAAAATTTCGCGGAAGAAAATAAAATTTTGTTTATTAGTGTTTACGATGAACGGTTGTCATTTGGAGAGTTGGACCGAATAGAATAAAAATAATAGTGATAGAAAGGTGTAATCGATGGTTTTATTGTGAAAACTGCATTGGCAAGGAAGAAATACAAGAAATACTAATAGTGAAGTGAAATAATAACCGATTCAATCGGTGAAAGAACAGCCAACGCGGTTCGAAACTCGACAGCAAAATATAATGGAAAAATTGGAAAGATGGCGACCAGTTTTTGAAAAAGATTGATAAAATAAAAGATCACGTACAGGAACATCAATACACAGGTAAATATAAGATTGTCTTTTAAATAAACAACTTTGAAAAAGGGAATATATAGGTGAAATTTTAGCTCACATAGAGAACAAAAACAAAGTATTTAGAGCAACTCCCACAACACGTTAGATTATTTTGTTGCGTTACCATACGAAGGCACAAAAGTTTTTACAGAGGATATTTAATACTATTGGATGGTTCATCCTAGCCTGCAGAGCTACTCCAGAGGACAAACTTCCGCCAGTAGTATGTCGTGTTTGATAAACTCGTCGAACGAGTATGGACGACACATCGTTTTAAAATAATACTACCGGAAGAAGAATTCAAATTCGAATAGAAGGCAGTTGAAATAAACATCTCGACTGACATTGATTTAATCCGAATGTTAAGAGTAATTGTTAAAACACGAAAAAGTATTCAAGGTGGTTTTATGGAACGATAGGTCTGAGCCATAAAATAAGAGAGAAAAAAGTATTTAAGGTTCATGCGTAGGGTACGCGTTTAAATTCAGGAACGTTAACGATTCAGTAGAAGAATTTGATGAACATAAAACAAAAATAACCACCAAAAGCACTTATGAATTGAGAACAACCTGTAAGATTTGGGCAAATTTGGGTTAAATTATATCTGCATCTCACTCAGCGATTTCATCGCCTAAAAAAATCTAACTGGAATAGCCTATACTGTGCACCGTTCAGTGAAGGTCGTGATACCGGATATTTGGGCAGATGTCTGTTAAAAGCCGGAAAATGTGGAAGTCACAGAAGGTGAACATGAAAGACAACTCTTCAACGAGTCTTTCACGGGAGTGCCAACTATTTCATTTCCCGTACTGGACTTTTTCAAGGGGAACCATTAAAAAACTCGATACGCCAATCCAAGCTAAAAACTTAGATGTATGGCAGCTGAGTAGTGCGTGTCAAAGGCTCCTTTAAAAAATGTACCGCACGAAGAGATTATACCCGCCTGGTTTCTACACTACAAAAAGCATATCACCTGTGAATAATAGCAGCATAGGCTCTGTTATGTACGGTAGATGGGCGAATGTCATAAAAGATTCAACTCGAATAAACACCAAAAGACATTGGCCTCGAAGTCTGGACCAGTATCTGTACAACTAGTGTTTATATTAACGGTGAAAGTTAAAATATACCCTAAGGTCAGTATTCTATATTATACTTTTAAATTGGCTAAAAGCGAAAAACACAATTTGACAGGCTCGTTGAGAACTAAACGAAAATTCGAGCATCGTGGAAAATCAAAAGCCAAAATGATCAAGGAACCTACCTAGGAGAACACAAGACACAGTCCGGACAAGTACTGCTTGACTCTGGCATACGAGGAGAACACGCTACTCGGGAGCGAGGAGTTGGTTTCCTATTAAGCCCGCAGGCCCATGCGGCCCTCATAAGATGGGAACCGATAAACGAAAGAATAATCGTAGCCAGATTCAGAACACGGGTTAGAAACCTTACAATGGTTTAATGTTATGGGCCAACTGACTTTGCCGATTTGCAGGAGAAAGAGCAGTTTTAGAGTCAATTGAACAGCGTGGTTGAAAAAATTTCGAAGGATGACATTATATCCCCTTGGGCGACTTCAACGCAAAGATTGGCTCCGACAATCAGGACTTTGAGCACATCATGCGACGCCATGGTCTAGGACAGATGACTGTTAGTAGAATTTTGTGGCAACAACAACATGGTGATCGGTGGATCGCTCTTCCCCCATCGACCAGCACATAAGGTCACTTGGGTATCTCGAGATGGCCGGACAGAAAATCAAATTGACCACATCTGCATCAGCCGAAAAAAGAGAAGAAGCCTTCTTGATGTCCGCAACAAACGAAGCGCAGACATTGCATATGACCATCACCTCGTCCTTGGCGAGATACGACTGAGAGTTGCGCGTGTCCAACTGCGCGAGGAGAAAGTCGGGTGTCGATACGACGTCCCCCGTTTCTAGAATCCAGAGGTGAAAAGGGCATACGTTGAACAGCTTGAATCCCGAGCTTCGCAGCTGCCGACAGACGGAACAGTCAAAGAACAGTGGTGTAGAATCGAGAATGCCTTCATCACGACGAGCCATGGTACTCTCGGTAAAGTCTGTGGAAGAAGAATTGAATGGATGTCGGATGAAATCTGGAGGATGATCGATGATATCGGAGAAGTGCGAAAGTCGGGATTGAACAGGCATGTACCGGGTCAGCCAAAGCAGCCGCCCGCTTACGATATGCGGAGCTGGAAAAGGCAGTTAAACGAGCTTGTAGACGAGACAAGAGAGCTTGGACAAACTCCCTAGCCGAAGAGGGACAAAGAGCTGCCGCCATTGGAGATATCCGAATACTTTATGACATTTCTCGCCGCCTTAGTGGTGCAAGTAATAATGCAAGAATGCCGCTGAAAGATCGAGCAGGTCAGCTGTTGACAGATCGAACAGATCAGCTCAAGCGTTGGACTGAGCATTGTGAACAACTCTTCCGAGGCACAAATAGCGATGGCCAACAGAACCCGCAGCTCGAAGCGCCAACAGTAAGTCGCATTAATGGCATCAACTCGAAAGCGCCCTTGCTGGCTGAAATAGAAGCGGCAATCAAAGAGATAAAGTCCAACAAAGCGCCTGGAAACGATTGCATTCCTGTTGAGATGCTCAAAGCCGACCCTGCCTTGTCAGCACAAATGTTGCACTGTCTTTTAAATAACTGACATTTGGGATACTGCTACATTTCCGGCCGAATGGATACAGGGTATCCTTGTAAAGGTCCCGAAGAAAGGAGACCTGACCGAGTGAGGTAACTGGCGTGGCATAACTTTGATCTGTACAACTCTCAAAGTACTCAGCAAAGTGATCCTGAACAGGATTCAGGAGAAAATCGACGCTACACTTCGACGGCAACAAGCTGGATTCCGATCCGGACGGTCATGTGTGGACCACATCACAACGCTACGAATAATACTGGAACAAATTAACGAATCCCAGGACTCTCTTCTGCTGGTGTCCGTTGATTTCGAAAAACCATTTGACCGACTGAACCACGAAAACATCTGGGCGGCTCTAAGGCGACAAGGAGACCCAGAGACACTAGCCCATCTCATCGAAGCACAATACGAGAGGCATTTTCGTGCAAGATCCTGCACGATGGTGTCTTGTCTGATCCAATCCCGATAACTGCTGGAGTGAGACAAGGATGTATCTTATCACCGCTACTCTTTCTCATCGTAATGGATGAGATCTTGACTGGATCGATTGACTGTAGAGCAAACCGAGGACTGCCGAAAAATCCTTCGACAATGGAGCAACTGAACGACCTTGACCTGGCTGACGATATTGTTTTGCTCGCCCAAAGACTACAAGACATGCAGAGCAAACTCAACGACCTCACCGAAAACTCCAAGGCAGCAGGCCTCAAAATCAATGTCGGAAAGACCAAGTCGATGGAAATCAACAGGGAAAATCGTTCCAATTTCGTGGTAGGCCTGGCCTGGCAACTACTGGAAGCCGGAATGGTTTGAGTGGCCCTAGTGGTCAGAAGTCCTCTCAACTAGTAGTAGCTTTAAGAAGGTAAAAGTGATTTTTGCGATCGCTAGCACAATTGACCACACTAGTATCCCCTATCAATCAGATCAGTTACGAGGAAGATTGGGACTCAACCTCTAAACGGTCCTCTACTGAGATTTAAAGTACAGTACACAAATTTCCACAGAATGATCGTTAGTGGTAAAACATAAGCCAGAGAAAACCCCTGCATCGCCCGTTCCAAGAAAACCCGCCACAAACAACAAGCCGAGAGAGGGAATGCGCTAACCGGAGCTGTATCCGTCCAGGTTGATGTTATTGCCGAAGGTATTGCTGCTGTTGCCGTTGTTCAGATACTCGACGCCTCCGTTGGTTCCCGGTGCTCCTGCTAGTGGTGGACCCAGGTGGTGATGCCACGTGGTCCGGGACATGTTACTACCGATGTCTCGACTGCTGCCGTGGCTATTGCCTACTACTGGGGGAGGCGGGGGGTTGGTCATTTTCAGGTAGTTATTTGCGCCAGATTGTTCCCGTTCTCGGCGCATGAACTGATCTTGATGTTGCTGCGGGTGATGTTTCTGGTTCGGGTGTGGTTGTTGCTGATGGTGGTGCTGGTGTTGCTGCTGCTGCTGATAACCAGTTGATGGTTTCAACGGAGAGAAGGTACTCAACGGGGGTGAAGTTGCTGGTAGTGGTGGTGGAGGATTTTCTACAGACATGTACATACAAGGGGGGTATTAACGGGGACACAGCACATGGAATGGGCACAATAATGGGAGCACATGTAGTTTCTAGGTTACGGGTATATTATTGGGTTGGAAAGAGTAACAACTTACCGGATGACCTCAATTCACTGTGACGTAACCAGACGTCTTCGCCGTTTCCGTTACCGTTGTTGGTTGGGTTGTTACCATTTTGGGGAATACTCCGTTGTTGACTCGATGAATTTGGTTGGTATGAAAATGGTCGGGTGTTATTTGTGTTGGTGTAGTTTCCGTTGTCGTAATCTGTTGAAGATAGTATTGATAAGTGATCCTGCATTATGTTGCAGTTCAATGGCAGCCTTACCATTTCCATTGAAACTTCCACTACTACCGCTGCTGGTTTTGGAGCGAATTTGTACTGTTGGATTGCCACTAACGTTGTTATTATTGCTAACGTTGTCACTGCTGGATTGCCTTTGGGGAACCGGAGGCGGAACTCCCCTCGGAGGTATTGGAGGCTTATCGGCCAAGTTGTAGACTTCCTGGGTAGGGGATTGGGGCATCTGGAACGTACTCATCTGTTGTTGCGAGAGGCGTTGCTAATTTGTGAGAAAATAAGAACGACTAGATTACATTAATTCTGATGTACGGAATAACCCGAGTAATCGAAAAAGAATTCAGCTTGAAGTGCAACCCTTATCGAACTATCATATACATACATAGCGTACTTGCCGTAGCAGAATCGTATAAAACTAAAGTTGTATGAGATTTTAAGTTATCTGATAAAAAGGAAACTGACCTGATTTTCTAGCTCACGCAACTCCTTCTGCTTCTGCAGGAAATTGATTTGGGGGGTGGTGCTGTTGGTGGACTGTATGCTGCTACTGGCATTGCTACCGGAACCACCGGATTTCGCACTGTTTAGGGAGGCACGGGAGTCTCGCCGCTGCGAATCGGGCGAAGACGTTCGGGAGCTAATGGACGAGTTAGCGTCGCTACGATCTAGGATCGGGGACTGCGCTGATACCTGGGACTGTGGGGGAAAATCTAGCTTAAAAATCTACTTTTTTTTAGAACAAACCGAAACATACCTTCATTGATTCATCGTAGCTCATAAGCTGCAAATTGGGCGGGAGTGCGGCGTGGAAGGCAATTTTGTTGATCCATTCGCTCATTGACTCCTTGGAACCGGTGAGGAAAAGGAACTCCGAGCCATCCAGTAACACCAGCCGGAAAACGTTCTTCTTTTTGGTGTAATCCTCGGCCCGGTCGCATTTGGCGTTTAGTATGTTGACCGGAGCAGTGGCAGCCTTCTTCTGGGCAAAGTCTTCGGCGTCCTTGAAGAAACACAGCAACTGACCGCACAGGACCGTGTAATATGGTTTCCAGGAACGAACTGGAGCCTTCTTGCCACCGGATTGTAGTTCGTGTTTGCGATCGAGCATTCCCTGTACCTCAACCGGAGGTAGGTCAGACTCGTTCGAATCGCTGCCTCGCTGGTTCTTTCGGAAACTCTGCGCCCGTCGTCGAGTTGTGAAGGATGGGGTTCGCTTGGCTGGTTTCGGACCGATCTTCATGCTCTCAGCCCGTTTAATGTTTCCTTCCGAACCGCGTCGAAGCCGTTCCTGAATCATGGTTGCGAACGAATTGGACTTCTGCACCGGGGATACATCTGGCGCTTCCTTGGAGATACCAGCATTTGCACTTGCCGGCGAAAGATGACTAGGGGTAGAAGATTTGGTGGGAGTCTCTGTAAAACCATTGATAGCCGATGCATTCGGATCGTGTCTTCGGCGCTCTTCGGTGATTCTTTGAACCTCTTTTTGTTTAAGCGCTTCGTGGCGTTCTCGCTCGACTCTTTCCTTCTCTGCGATTCGGGCTGCTTGTTCGGCTTCCAGTTGTTTCTTAAACTTCTGCTCAAGTAGTGTGATCCGTTTTAATGCCAAGACCTTCTCCTCCTGGGCAATTACTGTCTTCTCAAAGTCTTCGTGTTTTCGGATAAGATCTTCAACCTGAGCAATGTTTTCTCCCAGCTTACCATCCTTCAACTGCACCTGTCTCGTTATGATCCACTTCTCTATCACTTCAGCTTCCTTCAAGAAGATTTGTGTGTCCAAGTTCAGCTCGTAGATTTCTTCTCGCTGATTAATCGTATTATCCAGTAGACGCTTCCTTTGATTCAGCACGGCAATTTTCTCCTGTACCTCGTTTGCCAAAAAATGTCCATCTTTAATAAGCTTAGTTCCGGTTTTGTAGAACGTTTCGAATCCCTCCTTTCGCGAATCAACTTCTGTTCGATGTTCTTTGATTTTAGCTATAAGAGCTTCCGCCCCAGCTACATCCTTGGCAAGATCTGGAGCTGTGATCTGTGCAAGCATCTCATTGATCCAAGCCATCAAATCTCGATACTCATCGAAGTATGCTTGTAGTTGTTCGGCCTGCATAAGCTTCTCTTTGCGCTGAACAGTTTTTTCCTTCAGCTCGGACCAAACCTCAATCGCCTCATCTCGTTTGACCTCAATGTGTTCTTTGGCATCGGGGAATGTATCACCCAACTTTTGTGCTTCCGTTACAACCGACTCGAGCTGTTCCTTGATCGCTCCAAGTTCAACTTCAAAGCTGTCGTGTGTTCGCACTAAAGCCTGGATTGTCTCTAAATCGTGACCGTAATCCTCAGACAACACCGCTGAGATTTTTTCATTGATCCAGCTGATTGTTTCATCTGCTGTCCTATCGAACACATGAACCTGTTTCGCTCCAGCCAAAGCTTCCTGTCGTGCCACAACCAAATCCTTCAGCTCATCCCAAAGCTGCTTCGTCTCGTCGCGCTTCGCCTTAATCAAATCCTTATTAGGATTTCCCTCATTCAGCAGCGATTCTCCCTTGGCAACACACGCATGAACACGACCTTCATTGGAGTTCATATTTGAAACGAACGACTCAAATTGTGCCGTCAACTGCTCCACATGTTCCACATCCGTACCATACTCTTCGGATCCCGCTGTAGTCATCTGCATCTCGATCCATTCTTGAAGGTCGTCAATCTCTCGAACAAACTCGAACAGCTTCTTCGTTTCCGCCAACTTCTTCTCCCGCTCCCCAGCTAATCGATTTAGCTCCTGGAACTGATACTGAATTTTATCGTTCTTGGCCTTAATCTTTTCGCTATCGAAGTGCCCTCGTTCCTGCAACCCACTGGCCAGCTTATCGATCTTCTCGACAGTCGGATCGAATGCCACCAGTTCCCGCTGCAGCGCTTCAAGTTTCTTTTGAAGTGAGCTCACCGAATCCTCGTCCTTACCATAATCGTGCGACGAAATAATAGGCTTTTTCTCCCGCAGCCATCCTTCCGCTTCATTGGCTTCCGCGTAGAATTGCTGACTCTCAACAGCATCCAGCAGCCTCAAACGCCGTACGTTAGTCAAATTACGTAAATTGATCAACTTTTGCTGAAGCAAACTGCACTGCCCATCGATTTGCTCCACCGCGTAGTGGTTTTCTCGAACCATCTGTTGACCACGTTGAATAAGCGCCAGAATGATCGGTTCCCTTGATAAAATTTCCGCTTCCAGAGCTTGATGTTTCTTCTGCAAGCTTTGCACCGCCGTCAAACTATTTCCTAGGTCCTTCGAACCGGCTAAAGGTTCCTTTTCGTTCAACCATGAAAGCTCGTCTTCAGCATCTCGCAGGAACTGATGCAGCTGCAGAGAATCTTCCAAATTGTCTCGTCGAATTGTGGTAGGTTCGTGCAACGAGTGGTATCGCTTAATGGTTACCATCGCTGCTTCGTGAAGTTCGTCCTTCAAGAAATGGTCTGAGGCTAGGAACTTATCGTCAGTAGCCTTGATCTGATCACAAGTTTCCAAATGATGGGCAACATCTGCCTCAAGCATTTCATGTTTCTTCAGCAAATTACTGACCGAAGCCAAGTCCCTTCCGTAATCTTCCGAAGATAGTTGTAGTTCAACTTCGTCCATCCAGGTGCTGAAATCATCCAAGTTTCGAATGAACAGCCGCGCATCGTAGGCCTGAGCCAAGCGTTCTTTCTTTTCTCGCGACGCTTCACGCAGCTTCTGCCAGTCGGCTTCCAACATGTCCAGCTGCTCCTGTACCAGACCACCAGCGTAGTGCTCTGCGTTGATCAATGATTCTCCTTCATCGATTATTCCAGTAACTCTGCTGGAATTTGCTCCCAGCTCCGCATCAAAAGCGGTATGCTTCTGGATTTTACTCTGAAGATTGCTTGGCTCCCGATAGTTCTCGTCCAAAGCAACTTGCATTTTGTGGCCAATCCATTTGGCAACTTCGTAAAGCCCTCGTAGGAACTGTTGCAACTGAAGCGATTCTTGCAGTTTCTGCTTCCTAGCTGCTGATGAAGCTAATAATTTGTCTTTTCTAGCAATAACTAAACAGAGCCTCTGTTTAATAATAT